>NW_019214070.1:67289-136960 GCF_002532875.2 Varroa jacobsoni | reverse complement strand
CGTGTGGTGTTTTGGTATTTAAAATAACCAGTGCTTTTTAAACTTGAAATTTACGTTTGAATACCTTAAATACGTATGAAGAAATGCACCTTTACGAAGATCAAATTAAAAAATGCGCTGTTGGTTACTAAATATTGGGATGCTTTTGTCAAAGGCTACATTTAGAACTAGGCTATGTTTACGCGAATGAGTGACTTGCTTTTACCGCTGGAATTAATCAAACCGGTTGCACAAGGAGTGGAAGAAATATTACAAAGATTTATTCAGATCACGAACCACTGAATCAACTCACATAAGCCAAAAGGTAATCTCGTTTCCGTAAAAAGGTATCACTGACGGATTGTTCCTGTACCGTATTATCTGCCTGTGGAAGAAACCCAAATTGAACAAGTAACATGTTGATAATGCATGATTCGGCTGACACACCGCTGCAGCGGCCGAGTGCGCGATACCTGTTCGATGTTCACTGATTGATGGCAATAATATATTTGGGTGTGGACTATCCAATAGGCCATCAGAGAAACAGCAGCCCTTAGAGGTGTCGGTAGCAGTGGCTGACGTGCTGATGCAACTATCTTCGAAGCCCCCACCGTTGTTACGAACGCCAAGACAAGTACCGATATCGTTGCCATACGAACCTGCTACCGTAACTACACAGAGAACGGGAATGGTGAGCCACGCCCAGCGAACGCGCCGACCATATCACAGCGTCAAGCAATGATCCTTTCTTTCCTGTTGGTTATTCTACGATAAACAAAGAACTCGAAGTATTCGCCATTACATGGATAGCTGCTTACTCTCTATTGTCTGTCGATCGTTGGTGGGCTGGCATTAATTGGCACTCTGCTATCATCAACGCGTCAGCTGATCCCCTTTTGGATAGAGTTTACCTTTCGGATCCTCAAGGCTTCTTGCTAGCTATGACTATTTTGTAGCAAATATATTACTATTTTGGGCAGAAGCGAGCCTTTTCAAGGAGACTCAATCATGACACACTGCACGTAGATGCGGCATGTAAAAACTCCATAGGTATGATAGTTACGTAGTTAGTTATGTAGATAGTTAGGTATGATAGAGCGATTTGGTGATAGCTGTGGACAGTTGGGGCCAATGTAAGATGCCGATACAGTAATATAAAGTTCGACATATCGTTAAAAGCGCTTGTCTTTCATTATGATTACGATTATTATTGTAATATAATGACGCCGCAAAAAGCCCTCTTGGGACCTATCAGGTAAAATTTAAAGGCAACACCTACATGGGAGGCGGTACAAGACACACATCTCGAAAGAACTCTCTCATCTCAATTGTAGATAAAGAATAAGAAAGAATAAAGAATAGTTTACGTCAAACGCCGGTCGTGCTCAGAGAAAACATGTCTAGCAGATTCGACTGAAGGTGAACACGGCTGGGTGCGGAGAGAAGCATCAACGACGGGCGGAGAGTTTAATCTGAAGCAGCATAGCAGGTTGTGGATAGTTTGGCCGTTACGATCAGCAAGGTTCAATTGCTTCCAGAAAAGTTGAGCTGACCTACTTTTTCGTCCTTACCACCAGGCACTTGGACAGAAATACATTATTCTAGGCACCGTATAATCGACCTGTGAACAAAAAGGCATAGAAATGCACGTTTCTTATTGTTATTTCTCATCGACCTTCTTCTAGTTTATGCTTCTGATAAAACTACTAGCAACTTTTGTGCGTATGGCTAATAAAATATAATTACTATTAAGTGATTGGCGAATTGTAACCTCATAACTAAATATCTCCCCTTTCTCGTAACCATGCTTTCGTATCTTAAGAACTTGATGGAGTACGTCAATTTACTGCGAATTCTCAGTGACCGACTTGTCGACATAAGTTAATCTTACGTCGCCCATTTTTTAACCGCCATCATTGACAAAATAATTGCCTTCGACGCGTACCCAGCATGCTTTCCACTGAAGTAACAGGGAACCCTACGCTGTGCCAATGAATTGTCCTTTTATGAAGATCACTCTCTTTTGAAAGGCTCGCCAGGTGCAACTCGACAGCAGCGACCATTGATTCCCCTGTTTTTATATTATGCTAAACATATTTTGTCATATAAATATGATTCGTATTTTAGAAAATATCGTGTCTGTCTGTTCAGTCGTCCTTTCTTCTTATGAGTTGACATCTGTGCAAAGACCAAATTCTCAACTAGATTTATGTACGCAATTACAAAACGACATTTAGTTATATGGTTTAATTTATGAATCAAATAAGCAAAGTTTCAAATAGAAAGTATTGAAATTATTAAGATCCGTAAAGCAGCGCTAACGGACTATTTATAAGCTTCCAACGTCCACCAGAAGACATCTACTAGCTACTAGTTTATCAGTTTAATATACACATCAGGTTGTTCGGAGCTATTTGATGCTCTCATACCTATATCAATAAAATTGATACGATAAGCCACGGACTAGCTTTTTGGTACATGGAAATGATCATAATTATAGATCTAGTTGTGAAGATCCACGCTTGAATACAGGTTACGATTGGAGCGTGATGACCAGATTGTGCGTTGTGATCAAGTAACACATCTGTAAGATCTTTCGTGAATATCTGCCGTTATGGGCCGTTTCCCATTCAAAAAATGCCTTGTAGTAGTAAATGCTCCTGATACCTCTTGAATGTGTAAGTATTAGCCTTGCTCGGATCCGCTATGAGCTATCCCAGATCTCGTCGATACCGACGGTACGTTTCAGGTAAATCTTTGCTCTGATATTTGTTCAATTTGTCTCTAAGGCATACCAAACGTGTTCCCATCCTCTCTGAGCTCAGTTTGTGAAAAAAACATGTTTGCCCTTTTTCAGTGTGTTCAGTACGATTTCGTAACAAATGCTTTGAGGAATCCCATATTGGGCTGACAGGAAACGCATTGTTCAGGGGCTATTTGTAAACGACAAAGCTGTCTAGGAAGTTACGTCCCGCTACCGTAAGCCCCTTACAATCGAGTAAGACGGGACAGTTGTAGGGCCATCACTCTTCGAAGACGTCAACTATGTGACCGCATGTCGAGAATAGCTGGGCCTGTCAGTCGGCTAGGACTAGCGATATTTAGCTCAACCGTACAGCCTTATTTATGGATAGAGGCATTTATTTAGGGTGATCGTACGACGTTTCAGTATTTTAGAGGTTAGCCGTGACGTATCGGTCTTACAGCTCCCAGATACGGTCGGTGTAAGGCGCTTCAAAATTCATCCTGCTTGAAATCAACTTTGAACAAATTTTGACGAGATCCTGAGTTGTACGCGCGGACGTCTGAGCAGAAAGGGCTCTCCGATTGGTAAGTTAACCAAGAGGTGGAGGTGTTCTACTGGATCGACTATGTCAGAGATACCTAGAATACCGTCACTTGCGCAATTTCGAGACCAAGTGTTAGGCCTTTTGTTCCTTTAATCAAAAGCCTTATCGAGCAATATTTTTTTAAATGCTTGCAGTAGCTCGAACAGACTGCTCGCATTTCGCCATTGGGTCTGGTGTTACCAGTAAAAGTCACAAAGTAGGCAACAACAAATAAAAGATCACGAATGTCGCAATAACGGTGCCTATAACCGTTCTTTGACGGTCCTCGTCATCCATAAAGCCAGCCAATAAGCTTAACGTAGTCGAGTACGATGAGGTAATGTAAAGCAGCGCACTCAATGTAGTTTTAAAAAGCTTGTTACAGAAGTAGCTTGCAGCATCCGTGACTATAGTCGCACGGAGCCGCGAAGATATTGGTGGTTAGGACATCATGGGCACCCTGCCCACTCATAGGGCGAGCTTAGAAACTACAAATGAAATGGGTACAGTGCTGCGAACGTGTGTCACGGCGATCAGTCTGAAACTTGTCATGCGCCCGCAAGATTCAAACTTAAAACGCTAGGACAACAACCCATTTTCTCTTGTGTACGGTAGTGACGCTGTCGCTAAAGGAACTGCTGAAGGATGGTTTGCTAAGTTTGAAAATAGTATCCAGGGCCTAGAGGGTCTCCTGCACTCTTGCCAACAGTCTGAGTTGTTTTATGACAACCAACTGAAGGCACTTTTGAAGGAAGCCGGCGAACAAAAAAGATGGGTTGCAGCCACACGACCAGCTTTAACCAAGTCCCTTGGGCTTACACAGAGACCTGACATTCGAATACCTTACTAATTCTTTTAACCTAACAATGACTTATATAGATTTATATTTAGAACCAAAAAAAAGCATAATAACTAAACGCTAGATTGGACGCGGTTAGGGTGTCAAGGATTTAACTGCTCGTTGGTATATTGTCAGTCCCCAACCAGTGGTCTGGTCCTTCACAATATATGCAGATATATCACAAAAAACAGAGGTAAAACTGTCAAGAGGGCTAGTTAAATCGTCTACTTTTGCAGAGGGTTACGAGGGAGCAAAAGAAGCCGACTGGTACCTCTGTTTTTTGAGATCGCGTTGATAAAACACTGCTGGTAGCTGAGCTTGTGGCCGGCCATTCAGTGTGTTTGTGGGCGCGAGTATTTGAATTTAGACACCTTTGCCCGTGGACGTGCGATGCCCCTGGCGTATTGCTTTAACAATAGTGACAACAAACACTTTCCGTTGCTGCTGTCACGTCTACTTACGTGCGTGCCTCGTTTTCAGTTGCCTAGCGACTGATGCGTTCACGTCTATTTGCTACGTTGTCAGGCATTGAACGGCAGGGGTAGCAGCAGCAAAATCTATTGATCGAACAAGATGCGCGCATATTTTTCTCGTGTGGGCCGTTTACGGTTAGCAATGTGCATGGAAGTGGCTTTGCTCGCGAGATCTGAAACTTCAAGTTCAAACTCTACCTATTGACGCCAAGAGTCACTCTTGTTTGAGAGATAACCCCATTGTCGGCGATCAGCCTGTTACAGGGTAGCAAAAAGCACCACGCTCGTCTTTATCGGAATCCGGCTATTATATTATTATTATTATTATTATCGCGTAAGAGTTTACAGAATTATTAGCTATGAATGCGGCTCTGAAGATTATGGCGTGTCAATACTTCTTGTCTTATTTCTCTTCGGCAATTCTCTTTGTGTTTTTCTATCAAATTGAATCTGAGCTCGCGTGGACGTGTTTTGGCACCCGGCTAAATAACTTACCAGTCGAACAATTTGGTTGTTAGCATCGCAACGTTTTGCCTCGGGCAAAGAAGGCGTACTACTTTTCAAGAAGAGGAAAAAAACTGGTACAAATACTATCATAGGTCGATCATTGAAATAGGAATCATCGAAGACTCGGTTTCCGCGCCTCGAATCGAAAGCTAAAGCTGGGCCAGCCAACTTTATGTACTAGATAGTAATTTCTTACGAAAGTACGGAATGGTAATCATAAAGGGTTCCGACGGCGAAATCAATGCCAAACAATTTAGGAAGTCGAATAAAGAGCACTGTGTTAGGCAAATGTGATTTTCTATCGAAACAAGGTTCCCTATAATTCTTTATTATTCATTAGTAGTTCTGTCCTAAACGATAGAGAAATAAGACAGATAGGAATGAAAACCAAACACTCTACTTAACGGAACAGCTAATTAAGCTCCTTTTTCAAATAGCTTCTACTGCGCGTTTGAAATACTCGTGGTCTCCCTACTTTACACGACGCACCAAGGTCACCTCGGCTTCTCAAAAACTCGATGGCTCCGACGACGAGAAATCAGTCATCCGCACACAAATACCACCAATCGTCGACAGTAAAGGCATGAGGCGTATGCCTAATGGCGATTAATGTACTAGAGTGATTACCTGAATATTTCCAACTGGGCAATTGAAAGTGAGAACTACATGAATACAGGGGTCTCAAGTGAGGTTACACAAATCTACCTTTCAAACAAAAGACAACTGAGATACTGCTTCTATATATATACAAATATGTTGCTACCAGTCGAAAGATTATATATTAAAAAGATTGACCTTTAAGGCTCTTTACAGGACAGATATAATTTAATTATCTTAGCCGAGATACGATACTCATATCTTTCTACGATATTTACTCTACCTGATGGCTTTTTCTCGAGTTCTACTTAATCAGAGCATTTGCTAAAATTGTAATTCGGCACTTTCTCGTATACGCACTTACCTAAATGTTATGTAAATTTATAGGAGTTCACTTATTAGAGCCATTAAATCGACATGTCTTAGTACATCAGAGAAACTAAATGGCCGACGTTTCATATATTATATATTTACTGAGATACGTATCAGAATAACTTGTATGAGGTGTAGCTAGCGCGTAAATATATAGTACGCTTGCTCGAACCCCACAGTTGTGAATTATTAATATATGTTCTGATGTTTGGGCAAGCGAGCGTGCGGCAAAAAGTTTGGCAGACTAACCGAGACATGATGTACCCGCGGTCGATATTCTCACGTTTGGAGAGGATGTAGATACGCAGAGATTTGATTAAATAAAAAAATCTTCCAGCGACAACCGCAGCAATTACGTCAGTCACGCCTCTCGCAGAGACACAAAGAAATTACTTATTTATCACAGTTACTTAGCAGGATTGCCTGTAGACTCAGGGCAATCAACTTTTGGGTCAACAAACACAACGAGCGATAGAGCTTTCGCTGGCACCGGCAAGAGCACAAAGGCCTTTTTCTCTCAGGCGCCTGCGTTGCGCGTGGAAGTTGCTCATTGTCATCACCCGCTTACAGCCTTTCTTCCTGACTGCTCCTCGCGTTGCTTCTTCTAACACAATTATATAATATTGGACCTAGTAAGTAAATCGACAGTATATAAAATGTCTGACGCCTCAAACTCGACGTGGCGACTGAATCGAAGAAGACGATAAACAATGGGTTAAAAAGTCGACAATGGGGTAAAAAAATGAAGAGAGCTAAACCCCTCATAACGCGCAACAACGTTTGACCCCGCATTACAAGAATCATTATGGCAAATGCTACATTCAGAGACTCTCTGCCACCTATACTATACGTCGCCTTTATTGGTGGCCATTTTTCTTAAAATTCCGATAGCGGCTGTTATATCTCGATATAGTGTCGATCTGATGTGAGGCTTTTGAAGCCCGCACTTCTGTAGCAGCGGGATCTATAGATTATAACCCGAATAGTGAAAGGTAATGGATAAACATGATGCATAATCTAATTGAAAATAAGAGAACGACGCTTCTGAAGGAAGTTGAAAAAGTTAGAGCTGCTCGCATTCTAATGCATACCGCAAATGCAATGCGATCGTACCCGTTTGAGAAGTTGCTACTTCGACGATGGCCTTCTTCGTGAAAATCGTCCTTGGCTTCCATTAAGAAAAAACCGTAAATAGCGTCTCTCAAATTATCGTACGTGTCACTATATAGATTCTATCATAGAACGCCTTTCGCATAACCTTGCATATTTTTAAGATACAACTAATGTTTACTGAACGTGCAACTTAACAGCAGCTTCCGTTATCAAAGAAAAATTCTACTGTTTTTGTTAAGCATTACTGCTCGAAATGGTTGGCGGCCTTTTTCAACTCGAAACGAATCGTATTTGTCTACGCACAATTTCGAACTTTGACCATCCAACTTCATGTCCCTAAGTTTAGTAGTAGATAGACAAGTTATTGCTACCCCACCATTTCAAGGCGACAGCTAGCCGTACTGAGTGTGCCTGTCTTGGTTCCCTAAATCGAGTGTAGGAGATCGTTCAATGGAATTAAAATTGAATGTACCGTATTTAGGTTTATCGATGCACAAAGCCTATAATCTAGCCATTGAGAAATAGCTGATGATTACCGTAACAGGAAATGCACTTTCTGATGCGCTAGCCCGTGTCTTCTACCGATTTCCTTGTAATGCTTTAATATAATCAAAACGCTTTTTGGATAAAAAAAATATATGCGGCCTTGTGAATACTGCATTCACTAGATGACATTGGTTTAAATTTAAAAAAAAAATCATGAAAAAAGTGTGCTTTTTTAGTTAGGAAGAGAAAAATAACCAATAAAGCTAATGTAAACTAATTTTTCAAATATATTATATTATCCAGATCTGCTCCCTAAAGCTTGACTGGCTATCTCACGTCATGGTTTCGTTGGTCTGCTAACGTTTTCGTAGGTCAAAAATGTTGTAAATAGACCGAAAATAGGTAGATCGCTTTAGAGTTTGTTTTAAGATTGTGCGTTACGCACGTTGCCTAACTTGCCCTCTTCAATGATTCAGCATAAAACATCTGTTCAAGATTTACGGTTTCTTCCATATTTTGATTATCTGTTTTTTGTAAACCGCAAAGCTCGATTTACAGCCAAGCGGATTGTTTTACGGCTAGAACTGAGTGTTATGCGCTATCAGATAAATTGTCGATTTCGGCCAAATCGACAATTCTTCATACTTAATTGACAGTCCATAATACAAAATCAATGGAAACCCCTAAAAAAAAATACAATTAATCTTATATAGAAGGAAATAAATTAACAAACAAAATACACGGAAATTCATATTTCTAGCGTCAAATATTACAGTTCATATGTAGAAGCTACATTTAGTTCAATCTGAACGACTACACGTGGTACAGGCAAAGGTTTCAACAAATACGCGGAACGCTGCTATTTGTGGCATAGCAGATTGTAGGGTCTACATGATTCACTTATTATATTAGATACTTCTACCTATTCTATGAAATTAATACATAAAGGGCCAAGAAAAATAGCAAGTAATAACAGCTCATATCTCATATTGGTGATACCGTTGTGGTAACGAGGCAGTCTGTACTTTACACAATAGGTCGTATTGCCTAAGCATAAAAAGCCATTTTTTTAAAAAAAAATTTTAAATAAATTAATAAAATAGATTTGATTTCGAGTTTGACCTAGGATCGCGAAAATTGATAAAACTTCAGCTATTTGTACCTTATAGCCTGAGTGTCTGAGTGAATAAGGCAAATAGATATATAGTAATTTTACCGAGACTACACGTGCGAAAGCTGTTGATTTTACGGCTTCACGAATTTCCTGCGTTGTGGTCGCTAAAGTGGCTGACAAACAGGCAGGACGGCTCAGGTGCTAAGCCTAACACAAAATGCGATCAGACAGATCTATAAACTGCAACCCCGACGCTACCAACACTGTAAAAAAAGATTAAAGAAATCGAAGGTATCGTTTCTGGATTGCTTTTCTTTTTTCTGTCGTAATAGCATAACCTAAATGCTCTCAGTAAATGGCCTTCATTTCAAGTTGTACCCGCAGTTCGCCAAATTAAACATAGGGCGGGCCGAATCACAGCGCATAATTTCGAAAGCGGCAAACGTTCGAAATCTCAACACAAACAAACGTTTCGGTTTAAACGGCCCTACTGTATATAATGGTCAAATTAGCTGAGAGATTCGTATTTATTCAAACGAAAGAGCCAAGGACGGCTCCTACCTACCCAAGAATCTACACGGCGAAGTGGAGAAAATGACATCCCACATGAGGTAGGTCAACAAGGAGTGTAAAATAATTGCAAAGGTGACGTTGGAAAAGCTCGAGATATGCTCAAGGGAGAAGCAGATCTGGGTGTTCAAGTTTCGCTTGATGCCGCCAGGGCTCTCGTAAACATATAAAACAGATTTGGCGGGCGTAATTTCGATGGAAAACTTAAGTTCTCGTTAAACCGAAAATGGCCTGAAGAAGCCTACGGATCCACGAGCTGACCGAAAGTTGACATAGACACTCATAATTCCCTACGAGTACTGATTGTCAGAAAAGGAGATCAGAGAGACAACCTGGTTTGGACGAAAGCGGCCACCCAGCTCAGCGGGCGAAAATGAGATTTGGCCGAACTCACAGTAAGACCTGTAGTTCATATCATACAAGAAGCGGATAAAAATAAAACTATTATCTAGGTGCGCAGCAGCTACAGTCCCCCTGGGACAAAAGGCCTCACTAAACGAGATTGGAAGTCTACTGATTAAAACTTTCAGCTCAACAGGCTCCCTGCTCGAACGTACACCTAAAGGTCCGGCATTTCATAAGCTCGAGTACGTGAAACCACGGGTTTCTCACGATTATTGTTGCTATTACAGCTTACGAGATGTATCGGCAGCTGACTACCATAGACAACAACACTAAAGAAGCATAGAACACTGTTTCGAGTTCTATAACGCTACGGAACGTTGACGGAAGCACATCGTTTACAAATGTTTTCAACAGCTGCAGCACAACGTTAGATTACAGGGTTTTAGGTTCTACGGAACGGTGACGTTCCGTAGAAGTATACGTGAACGAAAAGAAGTATACGTGGCAGCATTTTAAGCTTTTGTAAAGATTTTTGAGCGAAAAGTGAACGTATGATAAAGGCAAAGTTATTTTCCATTTTTCCACATGTGCATACTAATAGGGTATCTTACATCTTTTCATTTTCAATCAATCAATCAATTTTTCAGATCGTTGAGGGTAATGGGGTAAAAAGATCGTTTCATTGTCAGTAAACCAATGAAAAGTACCACTGGCCTGCTATGGTTCGGTTTACAAACCCTGCAGTGGCAATTTTATTATTATTATTATTATATAAATTAAAAAATTATTATTGAAACAAAAATTAGAATCCTAGTACAACACAAATTGTGCATGGGATGGACCGCCCTCCAGGTAACCGAATATGTCACGGTGCAGTGCTACCCGCCACGTCAGAAGATAAGGCATAAGGCTTTCGGGTGCTCTTACCAAGCTGTCACGACGAGAGTATGCCACCCTTGTGGATTATTGAGACATGTTTTAAAGAAGAAGAGGTGAACCTTCCTACTATAATTGTTATAGGGCGGATATTGTGCAAATTCTACGAACTGCAAAATATGAGAACGAATCACAGGAAATTGCACGCGAACACAGATAAGCGATGTGGGTAAATCACTTGCTAGTGGGGTCCCGATACTGGCGACAACACAGATAAATCGGCTGCAGTGGCGGTTTTTTCAGGCAGATTGCTGAGGACGCTAGCTTCGAGGCAGCAATGAACACCAAAAACAAAAGAAAACAGTAGAAACGATACAGTAGCTTCTCTCCCAGACGAGAATAACGAAAAAAAAAAAAGGATTTGAAACAAGTGAGCAATAATCAGACTCCTTTAGCTAAACTATAACAAGAGTAAAATCTCTAACGATCTGCTTGAGGTTCTTAAAAAAGAGGCTAATATACTAATTATAAGAGAGCTTAATACACTGGTATATGGAAGCATTAATTGATGGCACAGCGTGACTAAAGGACAAAGCAAGGATTGCAATTAATAGTGGGGCGGGGAAGAGTTTTCCTGAGTCAGATTGAAAACGCACCTCATATTTATCCTTGCTACTTATGTCCTAATGGGACTATAAAAGACCTAAACAGGATTTGAGACGGCGCAGCGGAGTCGATGATTTAAATAAAGGATGGTTTAGTGGTCATAATTAGGAACCTTAACATGGCATAAAAAGCATGAGGAGCTTGTAGAATTAATAACAGAGATTGGCAGCTGCTAGAGCGGATACCCGCGCAAAACTTGGCAAAGCTAAATATAGGGCAGCATGTCGATATTTCAGGACCACACAAGTTCCTCCTTTGTAGATCTTACAATACGCGAGGTGGCTAAAGCAGCATTGTTTGGTAGCTGGCTAGTGCTAAAAGAAAATGAAGTACTAAACAACCATAATGCTATAAAATCCTTTGTACAGAGCAGGTAAACAAAATGGGGTCCTAATAGCAAAATGTCACTAGTATACCTCAGAAAAGAACGAACAGGACAAACTATAAAACGGTGGGCGCAGCAATATGGAGGCCCGCAGAATGGGCAAGATCTACAGCACCTCCTTGTAAGTAAGAAGGTTTCGTAAGACAGGTTGAAAATGGAAACCAAACTATGAAGGAACTTGATTAAGTTAGAGTCGGCGACTACTTAGAAATGCTACAAAAGTCTATTGAAAATTATAGGCAAAGAAAAGTGACGCTTAAGACAGAACCACTGTTGGGGAAAGATTCTGCAGGAAATACAGGAAGACTCATGAGGTCGCCTTTACAAGCTCGTAAGGGGTAAACAAATAGGATCAAAAAGTATATTCTACAAGAATAAGAAAAAATAGGAGTACTAAGGTTCTTGTACCCTCCCCCCCTTCCCCCGCCTTTTGGTCGAGTTGAGTTTACAGGCCAGAAAACTAAAGAAAAGATCCCACTTGTCACCACGTAAGAGGTACTGAAGGCAGGTGAGCATATCAAAACAGGCAAAGTGGGGGGTCCGGATGAGATGCCGAGCATAGTCAAATGACACTTTTTTTAAGGACTTCTCGAACATGATCGCTGCAGTTGCCATCCATATTGTTATCTCAAGTCGTTTCTTGCCAAACGGGAACAAAGGTGAGGTCGTGCTTAATTCTAAGAGTAAGGAGTCCTACAGACCTATGTGCCTGTGTCGAGCAGTAGAAAAGGCATCGAAACCATAAGAGAACAAAGGCTTAAAACCTTTTCCGAAAAAAAAGGGGTCACCTGTCCACGACTCAGTATGGTTTCCGAACGACAGATCAATGCTGACAGCAATCTATAGGGTCCTCAAGAGAGCTGAGAAGGTGAGGGTACGCATGATTAAAGTGAAAGACTTTTTTCACGATCCGCCTAGATGTTAAAAGTACTTTTCATAGCCTGTTATTGTGCACAGTACTCACATGTTTAAAAAAAGGAAACGTTTCCCAGCACCTGATCTCTCCAACTGTCCACTGGACAAGACGGTAGTTAATGTAGACAATTATTTCTTATGACACAAAGGTCTCCATAAGAATCTATTCTTGGCCCTTCCTTCTGGATCTTGGTATACGATTAGATGCTAAGGCTAAGCAACTTTTCTTTTAAAAATTATTGCCTACGCAGATGACCTCGCTGTCGCAGTTATAGACCCATTGGACATCTGTGTCCCCTCCACTGCAGGCCTAAAAAATACTATACACCACATGGTGGCGATACGCACGGCGCTCATTCACACTAGCAATACGTATGACATAGCAAGAATGAGACTGTTTCTATAAGTGATATAAGGAAGGGGGGGTGCACATTCTTTATTATTCGGTCACGAAGGTGCTAGGAAGTGGGTGAGATTATGGTAAAGGAGATCTTGAAGGAAAAAGAGCGAGTCGTGAAATTACAGTTGGACAACCTGACAGACTCGGAGAACACACAGTTGATCATACTCTTCTGCAGAGAACTAACCCGTCTGAAAAGGTGAGACACCTGGCTGAGGTAAGTCCGATCTTATGATCCGATGGCTCTGGTCATTCCCTCCTATTAATCTGTAATACTGGGCCGATTTGATGTGAACACTGAAAGGAGAATTGAGAATTAGTAGATAGTGCTTTCGACTGGAATAATCGGCAGGGCTGTACAGAAACTGTGTTACTTAAACCTTTTATAAAAAAAAGGATAATCAAATGAGCATCTGCAATGAGCTTAGTGGGTGCCAAACGATGCTCCTTCTACGTTATCAAAGTATGTAGAGCTTTAGAGCCTTTCGCATCGTAAAATAGAAGCCAAAGTCATTGCAGTGTAAGCCCACCGATGGATTTCTAGTAGGTAATCCTGTCATCTGAGACGCACTCTATTTTAAAGGAAGAACCTAAACAGTACATAATTAGCATGGAGTTAGTTCTTCGAATAGCGAAAACAGCAACGGTTTGCATTACGAAAAGCAGAAGCTCGCGTCACGTGACATAGCGTTCTGGTCCAAGCTTGGTGTCACTTGACGTTTGTTAAAGTTCGACAGATGTTTATACTATTTGAGATAGGCGCGTTGTTCGAGTACGAGAATTCGGTAGGTCCCGATGTCAGATGCCTGGTGCAGGCTATGGTGCGCTATAATTAAATCTCCCACTCGCCGAGCTTGTTTGCAAATTTCAAATATGGTTTGGCAACAAAGTAGTCAGTATGTGTCAAAAAAGTCTTTCACTTATAGGACAATAACTTAAGTCGTCGTGCAGTTTCCTCGTAACGTTTCGCCGTAGTGGCCCATTGCTGGCTGCTGCCACGGTTGCCAGTGCGAGACGTTACCGAGACGTCGAATATATGAGGCAGGGCTGACAAGTACATATAGTTTCGTTTTATTGCACTGAGAAACTGCGCTACTCAACGTAAATGGCATAGGAAGAAAGAATGGTAAAAATTCGTCACTTGAGGAGTTAGAGGTGTTGCTGGTTGCCGCAGTAACGGATACCTTCCCGTTTTTATTATATAGTTTATACTTTTACCGTATCGTTTCTACTGGAAACAAGCAGGTTGATAATAGTTAATTGAAAAAGTTGAGTGCAAACAGTTGTACGCAACGATAGTAGACGATACCAAAAGGCAATAGTAAGCAGAACACAAATTGTCTAGTAAGTGATTCCCTTAACGTAATACATTCATAATATTGTTACCGTCAAGAAAGCAAACGTTTTTGGGTAGGTTAGGTATATATGCACAAAGGTGCGGCTTTTCGTATTTCTTTGAAGGTTTAGTAGTCTTCCCGCTGTTGCTTTTGCTATCTCGCCTGTGGGTGACCTATTCAACTATGTCTCGTAGCGAACACAATTTTTCTCCAGAAAAAAAAAATTGCCCTAAAATAAGGTAACCGAGGAAACTCGTCATTTTCAGCCTTAACTGATTCCATAATTCGCTACATAACATTCTAACAATCATAGATGAATATATACTGGCATGGTAACCTATGGTTGGACACAATTATCCGCGTCTACGGACCATCCGATATGTCGATAGCAACAGGCTGATTGCAGCTTGCCATAATCGGCCATGATAAATAGTTTGTTTCTTTTTTGGTACACACCCCCCATCAATCTGTGTTTCCCTCGTAATTTTCGATATGAATACGCATCTCCTTTTACGTACATACACACATAAATACTTCGTAGATAGACCGACAGAGGACAACTCAATGAAGGCTTACGAACGCTGCAGCAGACGCAAGTAGACATGCCGGTTCAAAGCTATCGTCACCTGTCGGAATCAGCCGTTACTGAGATCCAGAGTAGTAGCCACACGTAGGGCCTATGAACCGTTTTTATGCATTATCTGAGGTGTATCGCTGAACTTGGCTTAACGAACGACCTTGAAAAAGGGAAGTCGAGAGCAAGGAGGAACTAGAAGTGAAAGAGGGCGAAAAGGACGACGACGAGAAGAAAAAAGAGAACTCGTAAGGAAGAGAGGGTGGTGGGGAGAAAATGAAGAGCAGGGCGAGCGGAAGCTTAGCAGCAGAAAGAGGCGAAGGGCAACTGAGCAACGAAGAACTAGGCAGCTGAATAGGTTGTTTCGTGGGTAGGGGTCTGTGCACAGCAAACAGAAGCAACGTGTTTTACATTATACGGGATTTTAGCGATCTTGTTGATCCTAAGAAAGCGGTGTTTCTCCAGTCTGTCTTTTTATGGCCGTTTCTCAACGATGATATTTTAATCAGTGTTAAGAATAAAGACATTTGGGTAGCGTCCAGCAGTCGCTAAACTTCTGGCCAGCTGTTTTTTGGCTAGGTAAATAAAGCGCGTGCAACAGTGGGCACGTCGTCGAATCGTAAACTTGAGGTTTGGGCAAGTAAATTGGCTAGTAAGTGATTTCCTTGACGTAATATATTCATTATGGTTAAAAATGTAAACAATAAACAGTAACTATTTCCTCCGCGGTTGCTAATCGATGTATTGTCAAAGTCCGACCCACGTACTTCACAACTTGGTGGCAGCGACGACGCCCGCACCTACCAAACCTATGTAGACGACCGAACTATGACAGGTAAAGACCAGCTGTCCGAAGACTAAGCCAGGGCCGTGGAGGCCACTGGTTAGATTCCCGCAAAAAGTAGGCCTGTTGGGGCCAGATCTTTGCGAAAGGCAGCTTATTTTTTAGCCAGTCGTCAACACCGCTAATTCGGTCGCAGCTAAGAAGTCGTAATCGCTTGCTGACATTTAGCGTATTACAATCAAAAATGTAAACATTTTAGCGGACGCGGCTAGTGTTAGATTCACTATATGTCAATTTCTAGCCGACGTATTTTCAATCTTCGACCAACGGCCTAGTCCTTAAAAATATATATCGTTTATGATTGTGCCTGTGTGCACCTCGGAGTAAATTTCGGAAACAGCGTCAGCTTCCGACAATAGCGTTGATCTACAGGCCGTAAGATTTATGGTGGAATTGCTATATAAATGATGACACTGACGTACTCAGATACCAGTATATCATTACAGTTTTTTTTTATTCCGCCTTTATTACAGAAATCGATCCTTCCGTATTATGTGTATATAAATGTATATATATATAAATATATATATATATATATATATATATACATTTAGAACATTGGTACTGCTGAAACACATGTGACAACACTATGCCGGCCAAAGTGGACTGGCAACTCTATATTGGCCGCCAAAAAGCACGGCTTTGTGCGTCTTATTAGACCAAGAAATATATAAGATCAGACTCAAAATAAAACGCTTTCGCTTTATGAAGATATCCAACAGAAATAAAAAAACGCTGAATTTATTATTTGAAATAAAGTCCTTGAAGTTGATAAATAAGGCAACAGATAATTTTTTTTTTGTGACCTGCAACGGCTGATTCAAGCTCGAGTAATTAAACCTGCAAAAGTTTTCCAGTAAATTTGGTGGATATATTCCTCACGTGGTTATGAGTTTCCTTGGAATATTATATACGAAACTGTGCAATTGATGCTTCAGTATTTCCCGCAGATGAACCATGAGCAGTTATCAGACGCATAAAACCAGAAAACCCTTTTAGGGAAAGCTGAAATTGCCCAGCCTTAATACAATGTGTTGCGTTAAATAACCACAGGAACTGGAGAGTATGCTGTGTCTAGCTGATGACAACCTGGATAATCCAAACAAGATGCAGATCCGTCAGCTTTCCCGTTAGGTAGAACGAAGTTTTTTTCTCACTACGATTTGTAATAGTATCATATAGGTTGGGATTTCGCTCGCTATTAGATAGGGTAAGCGTACTCCTCCTTTTCACGACAAGAAGTTTGTCATCTGACTTCGGTTTCGACGGCGCCATCCATACTTACACGTACATTAAGTTTAATTCAACGAAATACAATTGGGCGGCCGATTTAAACAGTAGGTCACCCTTAGGCAGAATCAGTTACAGTATTCTGAACACAGTAATGATACTTCGAGCTAGCAGGCTCATCCCTAGGCCGACCGCTCACTTCCTTAATGGCCAAAGTTAAATCGTCTCCTTATAACTTTCTGTCTCGTACCCCCCTGAAGTAACCATATCGATGATTATCAATTGAACAAACAGTATGCATCATAAGAGTGTTGTCGTCGTAAAGACGATTCTATAATTCGCTCACTCTGATGATCGATAAATATTTAGTAAACAGTCTTTTTCTGCAATGCAATGAAATAAAGCAATACATTTATTATGTCAGTGACTCGTGGATAATAAAGCAATTTCCGATATTGAACTGTCGAGGCTACGAGAAATTCACATAGCATTTTTTATTCAACTTATGTCCTATTCCTTGGTTGCACTAGAAGTGTTTATAGATATTTATCCCTGCACATATAAGGTTAATCCTATCACCGGCTATGAAAGGCTTAGTCTCTAAGATATTCTACGACTACTCGTTATTTCGAACTAAATTTCATTAAAATTCCAAATTAAGATTATTCCAATTTATACTAAAAAGAGCTCTTTTCCCGCGCATGTAAATTATATCAATACAGAATAACAGCATTATCTGTCAAGCAACGATAAGTACCATAATCAATGAATACACGAACAAGTACCGAAGCAGTCTCAAGAAGATTTGGTGCCTGTGGACAAACCGAGTATAAGGCATTCGGTAAGTGGACTTCACTGCTCAGACTGCCTATGATGTACCTCAGCAGCCACAGTCTTCTACTGGGTTGGGTCATTCCTGAGGGCCAGCTATGGTAATAATACAAAGATCGTTATAGAGACTTCCTTACGTCACATCATAATTGAACTTTTTGCATTTGGTCCGATCGTATCTTCGGCACCTGGTTTTCATTTTTCGTTCCTTAGCATAAAATAGAACATAGAGCCATTATACGGGAACAATACCTCACTACAGACTATCACTGAAGTCTCTATGATTTTTTTTCCATTCTGTTTCGCCATGTTATGTGAAAGCGTGCGGAGCTTGGTTTGTTATTGTGAAGAACGGAGTTACTATCTCACAAATAGAGTAGGACGAGATATGGTAAATTGGTATCAGCTACTTTTTATTTATATATGTCTATTAGGGGAGTGAGAAACAGTGGTACTGTTAATTAAATTTTGGAAATGGATGTCACCCAAGGGATACTCAATAGCTTTAAATTTATCTCCTGTCTAAACATCGTATGTAGATATGTTGCGACTCAAGCAGAGAAACGCCACAAGACCAGCCAGGTTGATAAACATAAAAAAAATAAGCATTCAGATATTGTTTTCTTTGCTGTTTTGGATAAGTGAGACAAATAATCACGGTAGTTTATTACAACCTGCAGCTGATAAACGCTACACTCAAACCTATCTTGCTAGGATATAGTTACGAAATAGGAAATCAATTGGCTTTCAATGTTGATTAAATACTGTTGCTTTTACACCAACTGTACCTAGTATACGCAATACAGAATCTGCTTTGTTTACTAATGTGTAAGACAATGGCAATCCGCGGCACCATATATTTTGGAATAGACGTTTCCGAGTTTTTTAAACATTAAGTAGTAAGTCTTTCAGTGACCTTTGAAGACCAATCCTTGTCGCGATGATGAGTGAAGAGTCACTTGATTGGCTTTCCTTAAGCCTTGACCTTTAGGTCGTCAGTTGGTGCGCTCGTCAAGTGTGTCTACTTTCGCTTCCACAACATGCTCTATGGCTGCAGGTCCTTTGCTACCGGCCTAAAAGCCTTAAGGCTATGGGCAGTTCTAATGCCACTGTTGATGCTTCTACCCCTTGACTATTTTGCCTGCTGCAAAAATCCACGATACATATTAGATCGCCATGCGTACTCCATCTTTTTTAGGACAAATAATATATTTCCCCCTACTTCGAGCAACACAGGCATGTTCCATGTGTTGCCAAGCTTTTAGTTAATGTTACAACAACTTTTCTTCCGCAGCGGATTTCTCCAGCTTTTATAGTAATCTACCAGGGCTAGCACCCTCGTTAAAAACAGTCCCCGTTCTAGTTTGCCTACCACGTGTTGACCTCTTGTACGTTCAGGATTGAAAAAACGTCATATCGCCTCAATTCGTTCCCGCTAAATACATTATCAATTAGTAGCGGCTTAACGAACATTGCTATTTTAGTTGAGATACGCAGCTAACCAAAGGGGCTGCGATAACAGAGCTGACGTCCTTATTTGCTAACATGTGGTACGTGACGAAAATTATGGGAACCTTTTACCGGTCAAGTGAGCGGATGACTGCGTGATATCGTGCTACTTTCTGTCCATCGCAGAGTGTTTGAATAGAAGAAGTGAGAAAGTCGAATGTTGGGTCTGCCGGAAATATGATGCGTTTCCTTATGCTTGTACTTTGCTTCATGCCTGTCTGTCTGTCTGTCAGCCTGGTTGCTTGTTTGCGTTTTAACCCAAAGTGAAAAGCTGAGTTCCGCTCAGCTGGTGATGGCAATGGGGCCAGCCCCAGCAAGTATTCGGAGGGAATTCAATCACTATTTGAATACATCAACGACAACGACAGCAGCAGCCGCGGCAACGACCATTAACTTTTGTTGTTTTTTTTTTTTGCTATTTTCCACTGCTCCTGTCCTGCTGGTGTCCTTCGTGCTTCAATGGCGGTAACTTTGGTGCCAGAGTCTCCGTTGCATTCTTGCTTACCCACCGGCGAGGTGACTTCGAAGTCGGTCAACGTGTGCCGGCAGAACGGCTAGAGAAAGACGGTACAGAGAAGGGGAAGTAGCGGGCCGACCGAACTCTTCAAACGAAGACGGAGCAGATCCGCCCACTCAAGGTAAATAGGTTTTGTTTGAGTCCTTTGCAGCATACTAGAGCTGCTCGTTTATTTCACAAACCCTGCTTTGAAAACAAGCGTTTGAAAATGGCCAGACAAGACGTCTAGTAGAAGTCCTTGCTTGGATCGGCAATTTTCCTTGGCAGTATGTCATGTTATTTGTGTGCGTCCATAATGTCTATATATAGACACTATTATATCTCATATGTTTGTATCACATATGTTTGTCACTGCAATTACGTCACTAAAACTACTAAACGTCTCTCATCCCAATGGCTTCGATGATACATCTTCATCGCACTTCACATAATCACACCTCAATTTATCAACTGGTAAAAGTACTCATCGACTGCTTGCACGCAACGCGTTTTTCAAAGTACAACTCAAACTTCAATGAGATATCTAAGAAGAAAAAGGCTTTTATGTATCGTGATTCCATTGTATTCTATTTGCGAGATCATGTAGCTTTATTAATTATATTTTTTCATTATTGCATTACCGTATTATTCGTTATAATGTTGTATGGCAAATACGTAGTCTTGATTGAGGCACCTCGATCCAGTAGGCATAATTCCGTTAATCAACTAGCAACTCTGTCCAGTCTTATGTGAGCCGTCTGCTGTTTCCGGGTTCTCCGCCGTTCAATCTGTTTGTCCGCAATAGGCTGCATTGAACGAAACATTCCGATTCAGGGTATCTGTACCCTGTATCAGGGTATTTGTACATATATGATATTATTGAACTAATGTGTTATAGACGCTCTAGTAAAATTTGCGTTCCTTCCTACAGTTTTATATCTACTATTTCACGCCGTGTCCCTAGTTTGCGCCGCACAGAATCCGAAGGCAGCATTTGCTAGAGCGTACGAGCACTAATGGGTAGGGTCGATCGAACTGGTTAGCTTCCGCCTTCTAGCCCTTCGTTGACGCCTCCTCGTCCTGTGCGTTGTTGGCCACCAGACGTGGACCGCCCACACGGAACGTCGACAGCAGAAAGCAATCGGGTGGGTAACTTGGCTCGTTACATGCCTTAGGCTGTTGTCCTAGCTCACCTTCGCCGCCCGGGGAAAAGATTCTCGTCGTCTCGCTAACTAAAAGCAGCCATGTCTGCTTGCGCCTTCTCGTTCCGTGAGATGCACCGATGGAATGCAGGAAATAGTCGGCGCATACGATGCCAATTCTCTGCTCATTGCTTTTCTGTTGGGTAAAAGAAAGGAAATAGACAGGCAATGCTGACTCTAAAAAAAGGCGCACTCACACACACGCCGCAGAAGCATAATTCTTCCATCCTTGTAATTACTAAGTAGCAAGAAGGCAAGACATGGCCAACGAAGCCACTGCGGCGAAAATACATGCAAGTTTCGAACAGGTCCTGGCAGTCGCTGTACATAGTGCCGAAAACGTTGCAGACTCCGGCCGCGTTTCAGTGAGATGCGGGGAAATAAAATACATTTTCTGAACGCCCTTCTACTGAAGATCTCTCGTTTTTAATACATCGTTTTTATTGTTTTCCAGTCACGTGAGGATCAATAGGCTGGCGGGAAATAGACTAAAGTGCGTTGCGGTCCAATAATTTTAAAGGAATTAGATCCTGATGGAATGTTAAGTCCTGAAAGACCCATTAAACGCAATTGAAAACGCCGTGCGGAAAAATAGCGCTGCTTTATAGGGTTTTATAAATAGGTACTGTCTTAACAAAGAAAATTGGTAAATCGTGGAAGATCGTAAAGACTGCATAGTTTCATCTGATTTTGAAAGATAAGTAAAATAGGATACTTTAATATGGCTAAGCGGTAAACCTCCGTAATCATTTACATGTACCTTCGACACGAGCTCTTCGTCGTGCTCGCTAAGTGACTTGAGCGTTACATTTGGACTGAGACAAGAAAAAAGTGCCTATTTAAATTAACACTGATATATCTTCATTATGTCATTCTCGCAAAAAGCAAATGTGGTTCTAGGACTGTTCCCTCCGTACGTTTGCTTTATTCAACGTTGCGCACATAAGATGTTTATCTAAACGGTGGGATGCTCCAGTTTCATCCGCCTTCTCTCTTCGAAAATATAGCAATACCTGTAATCAACAAGACCTTTGGATTGATCTTAAGTGTTTTTTTTCAACTAACGCAAATAACGAAATCTAGTATCAATTAAATCCATGAGCAAAAAGTCAAAGAAGTCGTGTACTACTTTGTAGGTGTTTGCTTTTATTTCTGCTTTTGCCAATTCACGCTATGTGTTTTAATAATTCGTACCCATTTTGGAAACTCATTGATCTCGGATATTTTTTCTGCAGCTTCTTCGGCGTCGGATCCACAAAATCCTGATTTTTTTTTGTTACTAGCAGCAATATATATGATGATAACGAAATCCGTAATTTCATCATATACAGATAGCACTGAGAATCTATCTCATCGCTCTTCGCGTCTAATCTACAATGAAACTGTACATATAACTTCAAATTTTCCCTCAGCTGGTACTGATATCCGAACCACCTGTCTGACCAATAATACCGGCATATCACTACATAGTAAGTACTATAGACGCACAGCGCCTGCAGTTGTAGAGTTCAAGCTAGTCATAAGCATCTTCCATTCTTCCAGAATGGAAATATTCACAACGACCAAAGCTTACATTGATTTCCACTGCGAACAAAGCAGGTATCGAAATGATACTCAGCTTTAAAATGTCAGTGGCTCGCTCTCATCATCGCACATCTTTGACGTCTCCATCAGTGTGCAATTTGTTTGCATTCAAAGTCCATATACATTTCGAAAAGTTTAATTTAACATAAGACACTTAACAGTCGATGATAAACTTCTAACGTGCTAGGTGGGGTGGGGGGCTAAAGAGGGGGTGGCAGCTTGTGGCGGGGTCACCCGTCTGGCGGCGTAACGTTCTGCTTGTGGGCAGCCAGAGTTCCCACTGCAATCTTTTACCTCATTTAGGATTCTTCAAATATTTTTGCCCTCAGTGCATTTTCAGCCCGCGGAGGGACTTGTTCACAGTACTACCTAATCGGTGGCTCTATTATTCAACGGTCACGGACTGACTACCAACTAGCTTATCAAGTACGGGGTGGGCGTAGAAAAATCCTTGATTGCTGTTACTTTGACCAGTATAGCTTGTTAGCAAATCTCCTGTTCCATGAGCTGGATGGCAACGACGAAAAAGCATAAAAGAAAATGTAGAGCTTAATCAATTTACCCCTAGTGAGCAATGCAACAGGCGCTGTTATAGATGTACGTTTCTTATTAACCCTTACACCGCAAGTTTCTCTGACCCAATTCGACCCCATACTGAGCACGGATTGCGCTGATGTTCTACCGATGTCATCAGAGGAGACGCTGCACGTCCTACCGAGCCCACGCGACGCTCTACGCTCCCTAGACAAAACATTCTCGACACCTATTGCATTATGTTCTGCCCTACTACTCAGCATCTCGCCGACGATCTACCACACTGTACAATGCGAAACGCATCGTTTGGGCCTATGGCCATTGTGTCAATCAGGCATATTTGAGTAAACTGTACAGAGAGGAACGCGCTGTGCTGCGTGTCATTTCCTGTGCTTAAGCTAGACGGTGGAATCATCTATAACGTGCGGTGACTATCTGCCTGCCCAGTCAAACAGTAATAGCTGTAGGAACACAGATCGCAGGCCTTGGCAGGGCTGTGGACGAAAAGTGTGGAGCACCCCAACGATTGACGTAGACCGCGCTCCGGCGGCCACAGCAGTTGCAGCTAACGATAAGACAATCCCAAATCAAACAATCGTTTTACACTATAAGCATGGACGATTTACGTGGTAGCAGCACATCTGCAGTAGCCACTTTTCGAAAAGGAAATCGAAGACACCAATAGCTATTTCGTATAGTAGCACGTACTATACGGTAGTTTATGTGTTCCATTTTTTAGACGTTGTTGTCGGCGCTGAACGTGATATATGCAGTAATGGCAAACCCGTCACCGAAGTCCTAACAACGCGCCCCGGACACTTCAGTCGACTAATCTCAGTGGCTGAATGAAAAACGCGTATCTCAAACAATTACGCCTCGGGAACATTTTAAAATGTATCAGTTCGTGCGTGTACTAACCGTGCCGAATGCTGAGCACTCCGGAGTATTATAGAATATCAATCAGTATAATATCCTAAAACAACAGTATTGAGTACTACTTGACTTGCAACCTGGTTTAACCTTCCACCTCGTCTAAAAGGCTATGGTCACGTTCACTAAAAAATAATGTTACTCTCCGTTAATAGAACAGTCCGAAATGTAAGCACTTCTTGCATCGAAAGGTTCCCTGCAGATGTCAAGGTACATTACCCATTCCATTAAGTAATGGACGGTGTAGGCGCTACAGAATTTCTAGAAAGCTTTGAGTTGCCGAGACGGAAGTGACGTCTGGCCTACATTGAAGATAATATACGTCACTACCAGCAAGAAATTCGCCTGGATAACACCGTCGTCATAGACGAGAAGTATTCGTGATCATTACAACTTGTCCCTTCGTCTGATGTCTTAACATCTACTCATTTTCTTCACGGCCCTCAACTTCAGCTTCATCCCACCAACAATGAACTGCCGTTTCGACGAAGGCTTTATTCAGTGCTGTCACGGATCTTCGATAAATTCCTGGAGCGCTGCCGAAATAAAGCCAAATTTAATCACTGGGTGTTTGTTTATAACTACAAACGATAGCGTGATTCTGAATTTCTTGATTTTTGATAACATTCAACAAGCTTAAGAGTCGTAGTGAAATAGATAAAAACTTTGTGCAAATATTTCTCAAAGCTCGGGTGCTAAGGGTGTATAGATCAAAAGCTGGTCAAATGTTTCGCCCCACTGAAGAGCTCTTACCAATTGGTCTGAGCTTTTTCGTTTCTCGATAAGATACAATTGCAAGCTTATTTTCTAATCTAGTATTAGTAGATTGGTGTAGTAACGATATATACTTATGTAGCTACATAGTATGCCTTGTGTTAATACGGTACAACGTTTCATTATATATCATGGTTATGTTGGAGTCACCCACAGCATATCGAAAAACAATTGTAACTACCCTTTGAAACCGAAAATCTAGACAACTAGGTGTTTACAAGAGATAGCTATTGTTTCTGGTATAAAACTACTTCCATGAGTATCGCCTTCTCAGTTCAGAGCTAAGCTCTGATTCCTCAGGCCCTATACCCTTGCCTACTACTATCCTAAAATAAAACCATTAATAGTACGCTCCGTTAAAGAAAAGGCTTTCAGGAATATCGATACAGACACTCAATCAGTACGTCTGCAGTGAGTTTCTAATAAAGGGTTTAGCAGCTCTCAACGCAACGCAGCTCCATGTCGCGAGTCGGCTCGTCGAATACGATTTGCCGTCTTTTGCCTTGTGTACCGCCATCGGAACAGGCCTGGAGGCACCGGCTGTGTCACTAGTGATTGCTTAAATAAGGCCCTATCCTGGTCCTTATGTTGTATCAAAAAATGAACGTGTCTCTAGGTGGTGTTTCTAATTACTATCAGGATAGGTTATCCTTGTACGAGCCGAACCGGTCGACATAAAGATCATTTTGTCTGCCCAAAAAGACAATTCTCACTACATCACTAGTGCACTCTCACTGAATAAAGTTAGCAGAGTGATCTTTATTCCGAGAGCGTGAAATTAGCTGGCCAGCCGTTTGATGCAACGTTACCGTTAGTTCCGGGCGGAATAATTCAAACAGTTTTTTCTACCCTACATAATTCAAATGTGTTCTATACGTGTTAACGCATACTTTCAAAGCTGTGTTTCTTTAAATCACCTAGGCCTTGTCCGTCTAAAGTACGCCATTGGCGCGTCATATTTACCAAGCATACGGAAGTAAGGATGAGTTAGAAGTAGGCTAACAATGAACTGGGCAGAACGGTAGTGTCTGGTTAATAGACGGCAGATTTACAATGAAAACAGATAAAATAGACTTACTTTCTTTTGTAAGCCCATCTTGTCCCCTTCCAGAGATGGGAGCCTAGAAAAAAATGAAATTTGGCGTGTTGATATTGGGTCGTGTAAACTGAAGCACACGTAGATAATTTTCTGCTAATATGCAGTTTTGAACGCCGTCCGATAAGTTCGTAAATCGACATCACCGAAGGCGCTATGTTTTATAGAATAATAGAATATTGTATAACATAGCTTTTCAGCAAATCGGTACAAATGACATTTATTTACCTTAAAATGTAAGAAATATTTAAACCTTTCCTAGATTATTACTTAAGAAATGTTTTGAACATAAATGTATGCTTATATTTCTGGTTTCTTAAAATTTGTTGCCGTACACACGTATGTTAGGCTCTGAGACCCTAGGCCTGAAATCTGATTCGAGCTTGTTCGACACTACTACCGAAGCCCTAGTTTGTGGCTACGGAGGTCCCACTTAGAAACTGTGTGCATTTGAATGTCCGAAAACGATTCTAATTAGAAAAAGGTCTCTAGACAGCGTCATTTTTAAGCTACTGGGACTATATTAACAAATGGCATAATATTTTTCCAAGTTTTTAGTATTATAGCCTACGGTGGGCACGGGTCTCAACGAATCAACTCGAGCTTCGAATGAATTCCAAGTGCAAACAATTTCAGGTGAATATAAACGATATTTAATCATCGTTACTGGGTCGTACTGAAGTGGAATATAATTACAAAATATATACAAAAATACACGCACACTCGGGGGTGTCTGATCCCTACAAGGGCCATGAGCAATGGGATAGTTCGATTTGGTGGCCATTATCTTGGTCGAACAGAGATATCATTATCTGTTCATTTTAATGAATCTGTTATAGGTGTACTAATGAAATGTACGTGGTGTCCGATGGCGGCATTTTTGAAACTCAAAATTTTCTTTATAAACAAGAGCGTGTAGATAACACGTATTCAATGAATGCTAGCACACGTCGGTCCTCCACTGTGACTATTCGACCTGATTTTAACTAACGCATATTACAATTGGTCAACGGATTTACTATAATATCCTTATTATATAGCATTCTTAGGAAGTCTACGAATTATATCAGCTGTTTTATCGAAGCTGTTCTATTGCTGTGTGAGCGCTCCAGCTAAAACAGCATATTAGCCCTCTTGAAAGCGGCCAGAACCAAAGGCATCTCCTTCGTTCAAAGACATCGCTGGCTTGGCGCATTCGAAAGAGAATGTTTTTGTTGTAGATTGCCCCGCTCTTGCACTTCAACAAATCCAATAAACGAATCTTTGAAGCTAATGTTATTATTAGACCAAATAATTTGTTAGGTTGAAGTCTGATTCAGCCGACGACGATGGCTCGAATTGAACTTAACATATGTCTTGACATGGGACATGTCCAAATGGTAAAATAGGTAATGCTTTGGGTATTAAGATGCCGTATCATAGATACTAACGCCGTTACTACTATTATAGTTCCCCTCTAACATATCAAGTAATAGGTATTTACAATTGTAAAAAGTTGCAATCTTTTGTTTGCAGATTAGCTTTATACCGCGTTGTACAATGGCAGGCCGACAAAACGTTACTCGAAGGTTTTAACTACATACACTCGTTGATCAGTATCAGAAACACGCTACGATCTATACATGTATCTATATCTCGCGGCCTCCAACATGATAGGACCAAATCGACGCTTAAGGCTTAGTACACTATACCACTTTGTTCGTGGGTATCCGGAAAACCAGGTGAAATTAGAGAAAAAACTTATAGGCAAATAGGCTTCTCAAAAAAACGTCTAGAGCTTCATCATAATGACGTGCACAACTGTATGCATATTAGATTTATATAATCACTATCCGCAAAAGAGCGACTACATAGCTGTTTTTAATTTAGGAAGTCGACGAACGAACCTGGCTCAGATTTTGACGATAACAAACACAAACAGAACAAACTTAGTAAAAAGCATACCAAGGGTTTATGATACAGTTGGTTATAAACCGCTAGTTGTTCATCAACGATTCGGACTAGTGTCCTTCTTAGTGAATCCTACCGTCTCCGGCTATTAATTGACCGTATATTGGTAAAAACCTTAAAACCTCGTTAGGGTAATATTCACATAAATTCAAACCAAACGCTATATAATATCTACTATTAATAATAAATAATTGTTCTCCGACAAACAATTTAATTGGAATAATTTACTGCACTATCGTGTTGCCTATAAGTTCCGTTAAGGATTTCTCATATAGAACGATGACAAAAAAAGCAACAGATATAGTTGATCGTTTACTATATTATATGTGACACGCGTATTGTAAAACTCTCGTAAACTATCGTTTGGTTCTTGGATAAACGCATTTGGCGAGTTCAGTCGGTAAACGTGTTTTTACAGTTTGCTTTTCTACCACTGCCACTTCCCACCGTCGGGCTGTGTTCAGGCCTTCTATGCAATAAAATCGGATGGTGAAGAAGACCCTTGCTTGCCTACTCTGCTACTTCTTGTATACATATAGCTTCGAAGTAGCCACCTAGTTAACTCACGCCGGTGTCACAACGCACCCACCAATAGAGCGTCGGGACGTAGGAAAAGTTTATAATAAAACCATCTTCATGACGACTGCCGCTACGTCAACGATGTCTAAAGGCCATATGATCATGACCAACAATGCTACTGCGGCCGGCACTCCTACTTCTAAATACAATTACTACGACGTGGAAGCAACCGTAGCGAAGTGACGACGGCTGACTAAGGCGGCAATGGCTCGCTTGGCGACGAGCTGCCGTCTGGCTGTAACACCCATGAGAGGGTGACCTACCTCGAATCTAAATAACCTAAAGCTAGACGCTTTGCTCTGCCACCACTAGAGCAGCTGCCAAAACGATATAGTTACACGTAATTATTGACGGAGGTGACTCACTGATCTTGGCATAACGTAGAAGCATAGGTATTCGTTCCTAGGTTTTGGGCGTACAAGTTTGACGTTCAGGGATACATGAAATCTATCGTATTCATGCAGTCTGTTCCCAGATCAATTAAACGCCATCTCGGTCGAATGTCCAGTCGCCACTTCGTCGTCACTTGAAATGAAGATAATTTCTTCGCCTGCAGGACCGATGTCTTCTCTATGTGATACTCGCATGTGCGATCGATTTTTGCCACCAAGGAATCCATTCACAGAAGTGTTTACTAAATATTTCAAACACTGAGAATTCCAATGATTGAATACCATCTGTCACAAATGGCTTCTTGACGAGAGTCCGAAAAAGACGTCCGGCCGATGGAGCCTCAAATCAGGGCTTCTCTTTCAAAAAATCCCTAATACGGACACGTTTGAGGCGACTTGTGAAGGGCCAAGGGCACATTGCTTTGTGTCGAACGTGAAGGCTGAAAGGAAAATATGAAAACGGACTATGAGTTTTTGGATTGAGCGGAAAACTCGGATTGGTCTCAGGCACGCAACTCGGCCCGATTCGTTCGGCAGTTCTTTTTCTATTGAATCAGCTTATTCATTTAAGTTCTAGCTCGCTTGTGACTACGTTAAATAGAACTTTTCATCCACTTGATTCGGATAAACGCGCACGTTTGCGCACAATAGCTTAATGTTCGTGACTCATGTGACGTCTTTTCATGCCAACAGCTCTTCGAGAACCTCTTCAACTCCACAACACCATATGATTTCACGCACTTCATGAAAGAACGAGTTGTTCTTATTGAAATGTTTACTTAGCACGATTTAGAAACCCTATTACTTTTAGCGGACGCGTACACGCTCGGCTCTTTTGACCCACACACAGATACTTGCTTGCTTCAACTGAAGGTGCGCCTCATGCATATTGCATGTGGGGTTCAGCTGAGTACTATATATGAATTTATTGCGTTTCCTTTTATCGACCTACTATTAAGTTTAATACAGCGGAGCGTAATGATGATATGAATGGCAATGAGTAAAACAAGGTTCCGGAAATGATGTCCGCATGTTAATGAAGACGCAACTTCGTTCTATTTTTAGTTTCCTTCTTATAGTATGGCATTTGAATGCGACAACAAAACATTCATTTGGACAATTCTACGCTGTCGTCCAGCTGAGATAAACAAAACACAACGCAGTAAGAGTTCGTCGTGATACATTCGGCGTATGCGTCTGTCTCGGACCCCCACAACAAAATAGCAGACGGTTTCGCTTACATTCAGTATGTCGACGTGTGACGATTTTATATCTTACTTAGTAGCAGGTAGCGAACGGATACGAATTGCACCGCCTGGCCTGACTCGAATCAGCTCGGCCTGGTATAACTCCTCCCTCGTTTGTAAGCCTTCCAACGACGGACGTTGACAACGTCCATATTAAATAATACAAGCCGTCCTGCCGTGCCTTCATCCGATGTCACCGCGTGACTTCCGCTACAATTTCCGCTCTACCCTTCTAAACATCCCAACTCCACTCGGAGCCCTTTCTAGCCCCCTTCAACGAGGCCATTCTCCCCTATTTCAAACATAACCGAGCCAAAATGGCACTCTCATCCTAATATCGCTTGCTATCGGCCAAGTAAACACTTCGTCGGCTATAGAGACGGCAACAAGCAAATACCAGTTTATATTACACCTATTGTATCAGTTTTAAAAAACTTGCTTGATATCGGCTTACTTCTAAGTGGCGCGACGGAGTGTGCCGAGACGCACATGTCTACAGCCAGTAATTGGCCACTGTTGCTCAGTCTCATAAATCTACGGTTTAGGCAATGAAGCACTGCCTGTACATTATGCAATCGTCTGTTACGGCACGGGTTAGCTTGCTGGTACGACCTATGAACGACTTGCAGCAAATAGTCCGCCGAGTCAGCTTATCGATCTTCTTTATAGCTACCATTCAATACACAACACATACTGCATACTAACTTCTCTTCTATTGGCGAAATTCGATTTTGCAGTATCTGCCCATGTAGCAGGACTAACATTATACAGCAGTCGATTCCAAATACTACTCGTCTATAGTTTGTAAAAATTTACTCCATATTGCTATTTCCTCATGAGTTCCCCTCGACGGTAACAGGTCGGCTCCTCGGTAGTTTAAATACTAGATACAGTAAAGGCAAATAACGTTGGCACAAAAAAAAAATTGCGAAGGTAGGGGAAAACGTAATAAACGGAGGGAACCGCTATCGAAAATTGATTTGCTTAATTAATTAATAACGGAACCCTGGACAACTCGTGTGGTTTCCCTGATTCTGGTATAAACAATTAACGTAAGTTTATCATGATCCTGATTATTAAACATCCGATATTGCGCCTTCTCGATAGCGTGCACTACAGCCCTGACAACTAGCTTCAATTAAAAAATTCAACATGTGACGTAACAAATACGAAAATACCATGGCCTTGTTCAGCATAGCATATCCGAGATTCTAATTGCAGCAAGCAAGTAGTGAGACCTATATGATGCGCCTCAAAAGTTCTGAAGGTTTGGTAGTATACCTGTCCAAGACAAGCATACCGATTTTTACCGACGGCCTGATCCGTATAGCTTAACGCCTCCATATAGCCTAACCACCATCTGGCTCTTCGGAGCCCCCCGTAACAACAAATAGGTTCTTCGGTGTTGTCAAGAGGGCATTTGGATCGCCTAAGGCAGTATATTAACGATTCTTATAGCGAGTAAGCTTATCAACAGAGCCTGAACTACTAAGCTCCATTTATCTGGTAGATGAATGGCGAACATCGTGTAAAGTGTTAGCAAAATATCGAATTCCAGGCCATGAATGTCCTGGAACATTACGATTGATTCTTTGATTTCGCTCCCATCGTAGAAGGCTCTTGCGAATTATTGTAGTATCGCATCTGTCAATTGAATGTATTAATATTATTACTTTCGAGCAAAAGCTGATAGTTTTCGAATCCTCAGCGCTTTCGCATTTCTCGGGGCATCAGGAAATCAGATAGTAACCTAAAAAAGGGGGCACCTCAGAGACATAACTGCAGTTGTTGCAGGTGTCTCCAGTTTAAGGTGTCTTGCAGTCGAAAATGGCCATACCTGTAGAAATAAATTCATAGAGAGTTTTTTAATCAAATGACCGCGTTCATTTCAGAATACGTTTAGTTTTAGTGTTCTTACTTACAAAATGACCCTTTCCACTTAGCAAACGCTCCATCCTCTCGAAGCTCCGTTAACAAGCCCCTGGAAAGGAAGAAGAATTACTATAAAAATACGACTCGTTTTGATAGAACACGTAAATTAAAGTTATTAGTATTTAAGGCAATAGAATACTGGAGGGTACGCTTGTGCGAGCTGCCGATTTTTCTAACGCGTGTCTTTCTCGTTGCCGTCACAACCTTCAGGGGGCCTTCGCTGGGCTTAGCTGGTTAGCTAACCAGTGAGCATCCGCCTCGTTTCCCTACGTTTTAGTAAAATCGAACCAACGTTCGACCAATAGGTCTGTGTACTATGTACATTATGAAATTGGCCATACGAATGCGCGAATTGGACTCCCCTCACTTGTTCTTATCTCGCACCGTGACTCGTGTCCGTTGTTCCAACTCGCGGTGGCGGCTGGCTAGCGTGAGTTCTAACAGAGCTAGCTCTCAACGGCCGTCCTGAAGCCATGACGGACCGGACGGACGGCTGCTTGAATAAGACGACGACGACGACGACTAAAGCTGGACTACAAGCATACAATGTAGAAGATTCAAACATTTCGCCCGAAACGTACCTAAGTACTGTAAATGGTTTCTACCCGATTGTCAAAAAAACAAAACTAGGCACAGCGACTAGATGAAATCACTTAGTGAAGGTATTGCTTCATAACAGCGACGTATCTGGGCTAACTACAGTTGCTGCCTGAACAGGCCCAGAGGCATTTTTTTTTCTTATATCCCTGACAGGCCACCTATGAGCGCCGTGGATGGGTAGATAGGGAGTGAGAAGGAGAACGGAAAACGGAAACGCTTCGGACGTGACCGCTAAAACGGTATTTCGCTGTGCAATTCGCGACTATTCTTCTTCGAAAGATAGCTAGATGGAAGAAGAAAGCTAGCCGACTCTGACAACTACAAGAACCGAAACTGCTGTCACTAACAGTAAAGCTAGCCAACTTCTACCACTATTGCTATGCGAAAAAAAAGCGACTACAGAGTAGTTGTTATGGCGCCCTTATGTCAAGTTTTGCTTCCAGCCATAGATAATGCACTATGCATTTAAACCGTATCTGTTAGAGATAACATTGGCCGCTTTGAAATTCAGACGATATAATTGCTGCTGACCTACCGTAATGTTACGACGGTTATGTGTTCGCTGAAGGTTATAATTATAGTCTTGCTTATGTTGATGTCAGGTTTATAGGAAACTGAACCTGTTGACTTCGAATTACTAATAAATGTGCAAGTTGATCTGCAGTTGTAGCGGAGTCAAGAGGGTAACTGTTCATCATCCATTGTTCGAATCTCTATATAACACTGGCTATGAAAGTAACAGTCAGCGACGTTAGCTACTACCACATTTTGTCTTAGCTGTGCACTTTAAAATTATGAAAAGACCTGTAATCCTACCTGTTCCGTGCATTGTGTTGTGTTTATTTTATTGCTTAGTACAGTATCCTGTACAATTAGATCTTATGACCGAAAAACGGCTTATCTAACACGGTCTTCTTGATAACTTTCTCGATGTGACATGCGAAGCTCATAGACGGTAGATCATCTATGGACTGAACACAAATGTGCGCCATCTGACAGCTGTTACCAGAATGGGTTCAAAGTTTTAGCGCTAAAGGTCTTTGTTTGAAGCACAAACCATGCACCAGGCAATCACAAAAATCACGTGACCATGAACCACACGTCCTATTCGAGGCTCCGCTACCTGAAAAGCTCTGTGCATACATTTTAGCGCAAATAAATACTAGCGGATCTATCGAAAGTAAACGCCTAAAGCATTTTTAACCGTTTGATAATATGCCAGCTAAGCTCAAATAAGCTTTAGCGTGGACAACTCGTCAGATTTGCTGGAGTATGGAAAAGATACTTAGCTATAAGCTTTAGAGACACCGTCGAATGACTGTGAATACAAGTCGTAATTGAAAACTCAACTCGTCCGACCGATCAAACAAGCTGACATTATAGAGAGGAAAAATAAATTTTCAGCCCAATTTTTATTTCGAAGTTTGCTTTACTGGCTTTCAGCTATTCCGATTCATGTGGCACGATTAAGGCGGCAAGATATTCAAATGCGAAACAGAGATCCGAAAATTGCTCTGTAGATAGGTCATATCTATGGATGCGTTCTTTACTAGCCTTAAAATCCGTTTCTTGCACAAAGGGCGAGCGAAGGCCGCAAAGGGCCAAACTAATTAATTCGGCAGGGGAGGTTACTGCCTCCACAGAAAAAAAATAAGTTAGCAATTGAGAATTGAAAAAGGGAATTACTTTTTTTTTTTTTTTCACCTACCTAATATATATATATAGTGATTTTCAAATGATAATACAGAAATGAGTTATCTCAAATTTGCAATACATGATGCAAGCTCTCAAAAATCGGAAGGTCAAAGTTTCAGAAATTGCTAAAGTATTAGCAAGGAACGGTGTAAAAGTTGCACGGCGGTGGCCTGAAATGTTTCCACTAAAATTAACTATCACTGCAGGCGACTGGTTTCTATCAAACCCCGGATACATTTTTTCCAGCACTTATCCGAAACACAATATTAAGGAGCTACCTTCACGGCTTGGCCTATTGAGAACATTTGCATCTCTCATGCTTGTGAGAAGGATGTAGCTTTTTACTAACGACTTAGCAACCTAAAAAGCACATTCCCTCCAATTTCCATCAATTTTCTTGACTATACACCTTTCGCGTCGAATTGTTATAGCAGGAAAATGGCCCCTTTTTCCAATAGTTCGCTCGGATTTTTAGTTTTCCTACCTAATTGAATAACTAACTGTTTCGTTGAAAATGCCGGCAACGCAATAACTTGCCTTTGACATATATTTGTATTTCTCCTACAATTTATTTATTTTATTTACAATTTACTAAGCAAAAAAAATTAAATATAGGCGGAATAAGCTCAAGTTTGTTCGTTTGTGCCCCATCCTGCATTGATACCACACTGAATAATGTCAACATAGCATGGCGAATTACTATTGTAATCAGCCTAGTCAATACTTTTGGCACCCCTAAAATATATATCTAAATTTTTATATATCTTTATACCTCATCGTTTGCTTTAAATGGGAGCCGTTACAATAACAAGTTATTATTGCGTTCCATCAGATGCAAAACAAAACGATCGGCTTAGTTAACCGTAGTGTTTTCTGTGGTTCCATCCAAGAAGAGGCTTTATCTTTTTGGAAAGAAATTAAAAAAAAAAAAAGGAACGAAGATGATGGTCGAAGTGAAAACAGTGGAAAAACTCTGTAAATATCAGCCAAATAACACATGAGGGTAGCCTACATCCACCGACGGTTAAGGCGGTACCTGAGCGTTACAACGGTTGGAAAGAAGTACCCGTTTTTCATGTAAGAGTTGTTGCTCTTCAGTACCTATTTTACTGAACGCCATATTCATAGCCTGGGAGATGTTTTGCAGCAAACTCTGCCATGTCGTTCATAGCCAGCTTTGTCTATCTCTTTTCCCTCGGTGAAGGCGAACGACAACGAGCCATTATCGTCTTCTAGTTAGCTAGCTTAATCGTTTGGTGCATCAGCTTAAAAATTTGGTGCATTTTTTCTGTCTCAGTGGCAGCTGCTGACGAAATCTCGGCAAATAAGGTAAGACTTCGTCATTTGGTAAACCTATGGCTATAGAAATCGAATAAGTTCATTAGGGGAACATTCACTGCTCGTTCTTGTGACAAAAAACTATCTGTAGCTATTATCAGTCGCCAGTTACGTCTGTTGGGAGCTATATATAAATGCACAACCTGGGGCGTCGAGCTTGAAAGCAGATCCGACTTGCTCTAGTCGTAATAGGATCGTAGTGAAATTGCACAGGCTAGAATTAAGTAAAAGTGGGAGTGGACATGACATGAAAAATAAAAGTACCGTGTATTAACACTCTAGTGTTTGTCTATATCTTTTCTTTAATATAAAGTCTATTTACTTTTATAAATCATCTGAATTGGAGAAACCTTAGTTAAATACACCTCGGCTAGACCTTCTGGTTAGGAGAGCCCGCGCTGCTAAATCAAAACGACAATTCAGCGCACTTGTTTGCACAGTAGAAATAGTCGAAAGCCTTGAAAAAATAAAACTTCTACGTTTTTATGCCGCTAGCAAAATTATGATACTACAAGCAGAGCTCCTGTTCACCGCGTACTGTTTACATAACCTGTCTTTAGCCCTTTTTTTGTGATTTGAATATAAATCTTAAAAACTATTTTTTTTCCAAGTTTCGACAATAATTAGCATCATTTTGCGTCCTAACGGCTGCACTCGGTTGTTTTTGCAGTCGACAGAACAAGTGCTATAGCTGCAGATTGATGATCAAAACAATGACGCTACGTCAGCATTGATGGAACAGTTGCTCACTGTGTTCGTTCGACGTTGTCGCCTCAAGGAGCTGCAACGACGTCAGATTGCGGCATAGCGCCGTACCAGGGTAAGGGCAGAAGGCGGGCGGAGAAGGGCACAGATTCATCGTCTACTATGGGATCGGTCAGGACAAAATGGTAAACGACGCCAAATTCTTTTCTTAATAGGCCCTAAACAAGCGGCAAGCTGCTGCTCACTCAATGTCGACACTAGGGAGGACGTCACTGGATATAGCTGGAGTAAAATTTTGCCCACCCTCAAATAACTTTAACGCTTCGCCCTTTATCCGTTTTATGTACTCTTTTCTTTTGCTGTTGCCAGCCCCATCTCTCAACCAGCAGAACTGGTGGCAGCCTCTGCCTTCGTGACGTTTACGAGAACACGAAATGCATCTCTGATACAAGTAAGGGTTTTGAAAGGAAGAGAAGCTAAGATAACTTAAAACGGCTGCTTCTGCTGGTAAGAAGGCCGTGGCTGCTGCTACAAGAGGAGCAGTAGTAGTACCATCCGCTATAAGATAACAGCACCGCAAGGACAGCGACGCGTCTGCCTGGCGAAGATGAGAGACCAATTCCCATTTCGGTAAACACTCAGCAGGAGTACGCTGTCGCTGGGCGTCACCGTCATCGCCATCAGTACCATCCAGTCGCTAGATTGTGTCGACGCTAAGCATTTGAGAAACCACGGCAGGACGCTTTGCAAGGCGCGTCATGTCATCGTCATATGAGAAAATAGAGCTTTTGTATTGGGCGAAGGGTGGGTAAATGTGCACTATCTTCTCTTGACTCTCGTGCATATTACAAGACGTGTGTATAAACGGTAAACAACGAGCGACCGGTGCACATGAAGGGTTTGCTTTTACCTTGACTCGACCGGCGTACGTGCCAGTCGTTCTTGGCTGTATCAAGTAAGCGAGCGCGCTACTTTCTTGCTTGGTCGTGTCGGCGGCCGAGCGCATAAGGCGGCATAACTCAACGGTATAAAAGGACGGGAGTGAGTTACCGTAGTTTGATAATGGTAGCAGTGACTGGCTAGATAATACGAAGGGAGCGGCAGAGTAATGAATGCAGTTGCTGCTGATGCTGTTGCTAACGCTGTTAGCGGCGGTCTGACAGAGCGCTGCAACTCAGGATAAGGGTGCGGGGAAGCCTTGGAGCGAAATGGCAAAAAGAATGGGAAACAATGGCTTGGATCCGCACACTCGGACCGAAGCAAGAAAGTCCTCTTTTGTTTCTGTAACCAAGAAGATATCCGATCCTCTTCTTGGGCCCCGGTCCCCCTATACCCGCGATAGCCGCAGGGGACTATGAAGAACGCGAAGGCGAAGTCCCGGACTGCTCTCAGGCACACGGACAAATACGCTAGTATTCTTCCTATGACTAAAGAAGAACTCACACTGATCTTCTCGCAAAAAGAAGAGCAGGCTTGTGTGCTATTCGACGCCGAGAATGGCTCGATATATATCTGCTAGTTCATTGGCAAGGGGGACGACACGCGTACGTAGAACGCCAGCGGAGCTGGTCAGCCATGGATCAACATGGGCTTCCCAGTCATGGACTGGGAGGACAGCCGCAGCAGATTAAAAGCTAGGACCAGACTAAGAGGTTATACAAGGTTAAGCAATTGAGACAGCCTGCTATAGGGGAAGGAGGTCTCGAAGAGCAAACAAAAGAAGACCTGCTTGCAGTCGTGTGAACACAATACCACTCCCGCTACTGCAGTACCGACGGACGACCGCTAGCCCGGTCTGTCTTAACAGGATGAGCACGGGCGGTCGCAAATAACCCGCCGAGTCCAACAGCCGTATGGCTAATAAAATACAATAGAAGAGGAAAAGTTGCACAACATTGTAATATAATCCATAGAGATAGGGCTTGCAATTATTGTGGCCAATACCATAAGCAGACCTAATAACACCAAAAAAGGTTCCTGTGATAGTTAATTAGGTAGGATGAAGCGCAATAAATGAACGCGTGCTGTGTGTGGCCATGCCAAGTAAATAACTGGCAAACCGCGCGTATTTGAAATAACCAGCTCTTTTTAAACACAGAAAACGGAGAGTAGGATGCTCGAAGCGGACGCGCCCAAATCAATCGATTGTACCTGTTTAGAAATCCATTACCAAAATTAACTTAACGGGATTAATAAATTAACGGAAGAATAAATAACAGTAGTGATATTCCTGTTTCGTTATTGGATTTACGTTTGCCCCCTACCGCTGGCACTGAATAACCCATTTATACAGCATATTTTTATTTATCCAATATTATGCATGTTAGAGTTAACAAACGTTCCCTAGCCATATTAAATGAATACTATCAATTTCGCAGCCCGGAACAAAACAAATATTCAGTCAATGTTACCTTTAAAGGTGAGTTTGATAGCAAATACATTGCCTTCTAGTTGAATACGCCTAAAAGGACCAAATTACTTTTTTATTGTTTGGTATTATGGCTACGACCGTCCAGCATCGATGCCAGACTAAAGCCCATTTGTTACCCGACATTATTTTACGAATCGAAAACAAACTCTTAAACTAGGGATCGGTAGCAGACGGTATTTAGCAAATAGTTAAATTAAATCTCTAGTTATCTATGATTATATGTTAATTGAGTAGGCTGACGAACTTAGAAACAAGGATATCCTTTAACGCCAAACGTAAACGTTTAATGATTAAGACCTCGTTACTTAGAGCTAAAGGCGCCGAGTGAATCTTAGTAAAGATACTAGGAAAAGAGGCGTTCAGCCAAGAAGTAGCTTGTCATTGGGGCAGTTTCATTACAGAAGTTGAAGGAGATTGAGGATCACAGAGGAAATGCCTACAGCTCAAGCTTTCAGATAGAAGAGTGAATTGTTATGACTACATAAGATTTTGAGCAAAACATAGCAGGGGCAAGGTCCTCCCTGCCAGCTAAATATAGGATTTTTCGCCACGATAACGCCTGGTCTGCACTGAGTTTGGGATCTCTAGAATAGCGGACGTAGGCCTGCCTTTACTGCTGCTTTTAGCGCGAAAATTGCGTATATTAGGTAACAAAATAAATACCAGCACCAACTGTTGTTGTTGTTGTTGTTGTTGTTGTGTTAGAATCTGAAAATCAATCGTCTTCTTCGAGACAATTCTTGATCTCTGTTTATATTTTTTTTTACAAGGTCTTTACCTTCAGTATTGGTTATTTAAGCATATTGTGATTTTTTTACTATAAAAACCGTTTCTATCAATAATAGAAGAAACAGCCGTATTTATACGTTTGTAGCATTATCTCAAGAGAACGGCGTTATGATATTATGCATGTGACCACTATGATAATTCGCTGATGTCTTATGTTAAATGCAGAAGTAAGTTAGTGCTTGACCTGTAAGTACTTCGGTAGTAAAACCGATTTCCATTTAGATTGAAATTAGACCAGCTGTCTGTCTATAGTTTTTCCGTGCACAAGCTCAAGGCAGTGTTCGATTTCTTCTTTCCAGGCACAACAGGCCCAATGTTTCACTCTAAACCCTTTACCCTTGCTGCGATCTAACACATTGTTACACGTTGCTTGTTCTGTATTTTTTCAAATAAATTAGCGCTTAATCTACACAGAAAAATGTGACTAGGTAAGTGAGTCAGACATTTCGCATCCGAGATAATTAGGTTCCGACCGAATCGTTTTTAAAATTATGCATAGTATAGTCTAGAAATCAATTTACGCAGTTCATGTATTTCAAAAGCAGCACATGTTCTTTCTATACATTACTATAACTGTTTCAACGAACATGTAATATAAATGTAATATAAAAAAAATGTAAATATGTAATTTCTTCCGCACAAATTGACCCGTACGTTTTTTTTCATCATTTCATTTGTCATCAGAAAAAACGTAGCAATTCTTTTTTTAAAACACAATGATGCACCGCTACATATGTTACAATAACTGTATCATGTACTGAACGACCGTTACCAAAATCATCGAAGGCTACTTGCAACATCACACACGCACATACCATTCCCCAGCCACGATGTCAAGACCAGCAAATCCGGGGAGCAAATTAAGGTTTCAGCCAATTACGGGCTGAGCTACCTATCTTTGGGCAAATAGAGACGTACCGGACGACACGAAGACACATGATGACACTAAGTACACTAAACGCCGTATTTCTCCATTGTATACCCTCGTTTCGCCTCTTCTGCTTACGCTTGGTACAATATAGACGCCGTATGTCATCGTTCCCTTCAAACACAATGTGGCTTTGGGAAAAGCAAAGGAAAAACTGGTCAGCCGCGTAGCCAGCTGGTTGGGAAGCTTGCTATTTGTCCAAAGCAGGCTAGGAATGAGCTCTTCCAAACTACTTTACCTTGGAAAGTCATCGTTTTTGAGGAACGCGCATTCTTCTACGGCTTGGCCAGTAATAGTAATTATAACTGCCGTCATTTCAACGGTTGCTAGAATCTATTGTTACAAAGCTACACTAATGCTATTTCCGTTTAATAATAATAGAGTCAATCAAATGATGTTGCTGCTTGCAAGAACGAAAAAGAAGAACAGAAACAATATTTGGCCTTCTAAGCCTTCTAAAAGCATGTAAGGTACGCTCCTTATTTCACCTTCTTGGTCTCACTGTGCTGACCTAACTGGCGATAAATACCACTTATTTTTGCCTCGAGCTATACGATACGCATTAGGCACATCAACTAAAAAACTTAATTTGTCCTTAAACCTTGAATTTGAAACATCACAAAGAAGGCAAGAAGGAAAAAGCAAAGAAATCTGCCAAATTAACACAGGTAGTACATTTCACCATTTAGGCCTTGTGAGCACCTATTTCGATTATCGACAGATACTTCACTGCACTATGATCACATATAGCAAATATTTAGATAATTTCAGTCGGGCAATCTTTCGATATGCCTACGTATAGATGAGCATCTATTTTCTACATAGATGAAAATTTGTCTATATAGAAAATAAATGCTTACGAAATATGCGTACGAAACATTCAGATATTACTAGCAAATTGTGCCATATGCGCTATCGTCCGTGGTGACTTGCTTATGAAAAGGCCATGTAGCTGTGCTTCGAACAGCACAAGGCTATATATAGGCTGCCGAAGCGTGCCCTGCTTTGGCCGATTCGAAAATCGATAGTTCTTAGCTCATTGGTATTTTTCTCACCATTGTAGACTCGTCGCTCGCGTCAAATTCGGGTTAGTGTTGATGACGTTGGTGATCGTTGTCTCTTGGCCAGCCAATTGCGGTCAAATTTTCCGTTTCTCCAATAGGCACCCACACCTTCTTCAATCGTCTTCAAACGTGATATGCTCTCACAAACCAATAGACGCCTTTATAGACTACGCCTTTTCCCTAGTCTATCAACAGCCGATGGGCTTTTTGCTAATCTGCAGTGTGGAATCCTCGTACAGGTATGATCTGCCTAAATACTGCCTAAATAAAATCTATTAAGCTTTGCATTAACGCTACATATAACGGCACGCATGAGAGCGTAGGTACTTACGGCTATACTAAGCTAATTAAGTCTGGGGCCTCATTTAGACAAAGACAAGGTTTTATGCCATATACACTTGCTATACAAATCAGCTGTTCTTTTACACATCAAATAGATATGATATAGAAGCTGATCGGTAATCCCACTACTTAACTAGCTGTTACCCGAAAATATCTCAGGCTCTGATCATGACTGAAGTTTCTAGATGAGGCTTTCGCAGCTTCACTTTGATCGCCACAGGTGCTAGTGAATGAGATTTGCTCTGCATTAACTAACGGAACATGTTTACTACAGACGTGTAACACACTGGCCTAATATTTGTTTTTGGCTTTAGCGAATGCTTTTCCATCAAGACACGCCCATGGCTGCTGATGTGAGAAAACAAAGAGAGGACGAAAAGAGAACGTACCGTCCTTGTAGACCCAAATTCATAGGTATTACAAAATGGGCAAGTCTGACAGTTACCTGATTTGGTAGCCTTGTAGAAATATAGCAAATGACCACTTTAGAGCACCAGAGAACAACGCTTTCAAAATTCAACAAAACTCCAAACCACATTACAACATAACTGATTAAGTTGTTTAGCACAATTTAGTAAAATGGTCTACGACACCCTCGGTAGCGAAAATGATCGCATAGCGATTACTCAAAATTGTGGACTCCGGCGGCAGACCGTCTGTATAATATTTGACATTGTACTGGACTCTCAGATCCATCGAATTATGCTGTGTCATGCTGTTTTATGAGATTAGAAAAACGAAATAGAGACAAATGTAGTTTGGTCAAGTGGAATTTAGCCCAAGGCCCCTCTCTTCCAGAGCCCCTGGCTCAGACCAGTTCCGAGGCAGAGCGAGATACTCGAGACAATCGTAGAAGTCATCATTTGGTCAGCATCAATCCTCTTGACGACGACGACGACGACCACCTGTCGCCGAAGGGGAGACATTTGAAAGGAGAACGTTGTCCTCTACTCACACTTCTCTTCCCATGGGACTATACGATGTCGCAAAGGTATTTGCGTGCGAATCATTCGGCCAGGATCGACATCGGAGAGTAGCTGCACTCAATGAATATTGGTGCTGCCGTCGGTCGGAAGGAAGAACATAATGAAAGGCAAGCCAACAATGACCATGCGTCAATCGCTGGCTAACAACGCTCGGAGTTGGTCAGTAGGTATCTGATTTATTTTGAATCCATGTCACTGTATAGGCAACTACATTTCTGGGTCATGATTTATAAAATCATAATAGATTTAACTTGGGACATATATTGTATGTGTCTAGAGCTGCACACATTTGCAGCTCAAGAGATATCTATAACCCAACTGAAAAATCGGACATTGTTGTGACTTTAAGAAAATATCTCAGACGAGCGTAATTATTAAACGGATCATGTCACATTGTTCTGATCCGTTGTAAACGGTTAATTACAATCTAGTATTAGTTACTCCACTAGTTTTCGTATAAAAGCATCACAAGTAATTACCTGAAAAGGAGCGTCGACTCATCAGTATTAACCTACGTATATATAGCTAGTTCGTTAAGGATATATAAACTCACACATGAAAGCGTTTGACACTACGTGCGAGGTATTTATTTAAGTACGTTAAATAAAAGAACTTTCATACTGTACAAATAACATTGAAAAATTCCATCCTTCTATTGTGTATTGCCTTACAAGGTATTTTAGCACAAAGCTTATATTTGAGTGCCTACGATCTTGGAAATAGTATAAGCTGACGATGTTTCAATGAAATCAAAAGTTACCTTTTTTTCTTACCATTTACGTAACCCCGTACATAAAGCACCTTATATACAAAATAATGCTTTTTAACTCTACTATATTTTCACTATATCTAGCCAAGTCTATCGGTCTTTTAACATTTCACCTCATATACGTTACGTCAGTATAATACTTAAATACCAGGCGTAAAAAAATCATCTGAACGACCTCTGTGATTCATATTATTAAAATTTTTTATTGTTCTAAGCAAATAATTAGTGGGTGATGTAACTTCACAGAACCCGTTTCACCGACGACCTACTTTCGGTCGTCATTCTGCTACCTTTCAAACCTACCTTGCTCTTTACACTTTAAGATAAGATTTCGGACGAAAACCACAACTTGCTAAGAGCTTATTCTCTTTTTATACAGAGTGATCGAAAAATCGAGTTACTTCAATAAAATTAAGCGACCCTATAATATATAAAACAGCGTCCGTGCTTTGGTCACAACATGTGTAGAGAAATATTTAGCCTTCGGTTCTTTCAAGCAGACACACCATTAAACAGGCTGTTGTTGTTCTGGTTACGCTGAGTAAAAGAAAATTGACAATATAAAGTATGCTTTCCCTAGCGTTATTTACAAACCAAATAATTGTGTAATCCAGGGTCAAATTTTACTCGACAGTTGATAACGCATTATGTAGAATTATAATCTATACACGTACATAGATTTTTGATATACAAATAAAAAAAACTAGGAAATTTACATTAAAGAACAACTGGAATCGATACACGGCCTTTGAGGCACGCAGCGTAGAATTACAGGCGCCTAGGACATGTATCTTTGCTTAGTACCATAGAACCGAAATTTACAAAGGCAGTGTTTACTTGATACTATTTATACAAAATGTAGACACGTATGTAATAACACGCCTCACGTTTTTCGTCAAATACATTTATAATTTGAGTACGGTATATAAATGCAAATCACCCATTGATCGCGTCGACCGGCGTCTAAGTAACGAATGATCTCCCTGATATAACCTTTTGCCGAGGATAAGTCAAGACAAAATCTAATGTTTAAAATATATTATTTTCCCTCATTCGTTCGGTTGCTTTCTTTCCGATATCTGCAGGTGAAGAAAAAAATGCGTCAGTGAGACTAGGCACGATATCCCACTATTTCTTTCGACCTACGTACTCGTCCTCTAACATCCATCTGTAAAAAGACATCAGGACGGAATACCCCATGGACAGTGAGGTCAAGTGTGAGATAGCGGCTGCTATACAGATAGGTACGTCGACTTAAGGGGGTTGATGATGTGCAAACGAACGAACGAACAAGACTACAATGACATTGCCGCCTGTTCGCTGCAAAAGACAAGTGCGGGGGTGGGCAAGAGTTACGTCGATCTTTACCTGCTGTAGAAAGCCTGCTCGGGCAAGCAGAACACGCTGGCTGCTTGACTGACTGTCATAGCGTCAGAAACGCACAAGTTTCGCGCTAACATATGGCGAAGAACATTAGCAGCAGCAGAAGCACCTCAATCGTTGCGGTGCTGCAAGATTCGTCTTGGTTTGGCTTGGTTCATCTTCCTTTAGTCGTTTTTCTTCTCGTACGCGAGACAAAGTTGCATTGCCCTTTAGCTGCCCCCTCAAACATGCCCCGAACCGGCCGTAGTTGTTTCGTTCTTTTTTTGCATAAGCAAGGAGGGTAGTGAGTGACTGTAGGACGAATACAAACCACCCGGTCAGATTGCTGTTGTTGTTGGACAGAAACAGTGACATCAGCAACTATTTCTGAAAAACAGGATACGGGCAACGGCAGAGGCATGTCTCTTCGCCGCTTTTATTACAATAGCAGCATGGAGATTCGGTGTGATGCGCTGGCTCTGCATATCCTACCACCATCGCTGCCGATGCTTCCGCTACAGAAAAGCACTGTCGAGGCAGCAGGCCCTAGTAACTACGCGCCAGGCTGGCAAGTCGCTAGTGTACAAGGCAGACAGGCCGCCTTGCTGGCATAGACGAGGCAATGCATTTTAATGACCTTAAGATGCCTCTAGAGCCGCTCCCACTTTCGCAGCCAGAGTCATCTCGTCGCCTCTTGGTGCTCAGCTCCTCGATTTCTGCAACGTTCCAGTGGCAGCGGCAGTGACGGCAGTAGCAGCAGCAGCATCGCGTCCTCGTTTCTGACCTGACCCAACCATCGGCCGGATTCGTTTCGTTCCATTGCTTAGAAGCCCAGGATCGTGAGACACACAAGCAAAACTCGCAGCCTTTCTCTAAGCAGCAGGTCCCCAACTCCAACCAAAGCTCCTGGTATCATAGTTACACTATACGTTGTCATGGTCTCCCATGCTACCGAGCCATCGACCCGTACAAGACACGAGAGCGCCCAAAGGAGAAATATATGAGGCGGGCCCACCAGTGAAAATGATATTATCGAATATTGGTGGTGATGATAATAATAATAATAACAACAGTAAATATATTTTGTAACCTTCTAGTAAGTGTATGCAGCAACGAGTGGATGGAAAAAGGAAGTGCAGTAACAAAATGTAACTGATCAAATACGCTTTGTTTCCATGTTAAAGACGTATTTACTCTGCCCGTTTAATCAAATGACTCGACGACGAGGCAAATCGCAAGGAACTTTCTGGACACTTTAAAGCCGTAGCTTGTTGAAAGATAACTCAATCTAAATCGTGTCATTTTGTCTGCCATATTATATAATACACCACAGGAAACTACGGAACGCAAAACACTAGTAGAGTGACTCACCGATTAATTCAATTGCCATCGTTTTTGTCGCATCCAGACTCCGTCTTCCGGCGGTGAATCGAGGTCTGCTAATGGAAGAAGCAGGTATCAGGTGGTAAACGACTGTCTTAGCGCGTCGTTTACTGATATTCATACAATGAAACTATTTGCCAATAGCTCAGCAAATGTGAACGACATCATTCTTGTGACGCTTATAGAGACGATGACATGCTTAATAAACAGCTACCTTAACACATTTATTGAAAGAGCTCAATTCCACATTATATGTACACGGCATTTTTATGTTACCATTTATTTTAAAAAAGTAAATTTCTGATTTGTCGTAAGAATTATACATTACCACCAGCGGGCAAAGAACTTCTTCCCAGCTACACATTTACTTTGCTACATGCGCGACACCGTTGAATGAGAGGTAACTGCCTATATCTTCGTTCACATCACGGTCACGAGCATTTAAATGCATCGACTACTTAACTTAAACGCGACCTTGAATCCGCAGAAGATCTCTGTGTTCTGAGTTTCACGTCAGGTCTCATCGTTAGGCGTTCGATCGGACAGACGGCTGGCTCCTAGCACGAAACGAAGTTTGTTGATGGCCGAGTTCAAACCTAGAACATTACGCGTCCCTGAGATTAGGTGACAAGTAAGTTAGTCACTAATCCACCACGAGAACTCGCTATTCAATCTCAGTAAATCAAAACCGTCGTTGTACACCATTAGCACCAAGACTCAGCTTCCCTTCAAGCTGTAACCTCGAATTGAGCTGCACTGTCGATATCCAAAGAACAACAAAGCGTGCTTAAGACAGAAATAATCAAGGGAAATAAACTTCCAGCTGAGATGCTTTACAGGGCTCAACTTCTATTTACATACGGATAGTTGCAGTCAAGCCCACTTTACAGAGCTGTACTTACTTTTATGCTATTACCATGCCTTTTATGTTTACTTTTACGCTATTATCACTATAGGGTATCATCTTACACTTCCTTTTCGCATATATATATATATATATATATATATATATATATATATATATATTAATAGGTGCATCTAAATCCGATTTTTTTTTCGGTTGTTTCCGAGTCTAAGCCACTCCAACGCAACGCTGCATGCGCTTGAAATATCATTCCTTTATTCAGTATAACCATCATTCACCGCGATTACACTTCATTTTAATATTTAATTCGGAATATTGCTTCTTTATCCCGCGAAGAACATTTTTATATTAATTGTGCGTCAAGCGATATTGCTAGGTCTGAACTCTAGCGGAACTCAATTTTTGGCTAACAGCAGCAGCAGCACAAACGTCTTAAAGATGCAAGGGCTTGTGACGGCCAGTAAATTAAAAAAAGCAAATGCAAAAAGTCTTAATAAACTAACTATTGAAGGTAACCGGAATGACCTAAATAACAATTGACATTTCGCTCTTCAAAACAGCCGCTAATTTCTGTACAAAAAAGCAGGTGTAGAAAAAACGTTTTTTGTCCCACTTTAATGAATTTAGCGTTGTTTGTTGATGGAGGCTTGTTTCTTCACCATAGCATGGTTACTCACGGGTGCTGTGCTTGCTAGGCTTTAGCTAATAAAGAAAATTTCTTTTCGGCGTGCTGAGTAGAACCGAGTCCCGAAATGAACACACCGTCTTGGGAACAATACTCTTTTAATCTTTCTTTTTTTACTGTCAATGTGCTGTCATATTTCTCCTTCCTTTGTCTCATTGTTTTCCGTCTCGAGATCCCCTAACGAGAGCAGGCCGGCTTCTTGCGTTCTTACGAGAGTGCCTAATTTTTTTTCGGCTAATGTCTTTCTTGTCTTACAGCGTTGTCAGTGTTATTGTTGCTGGTGTTCACGATGGGCACAAATAAAACTCTCGTTCGTGGCACGAATGCTATTCCTATCGAGTGTTACAAGCCATCCGCTGTCAGTGCAAGACGGATACAGGGCAGTTAAGCCGGACCATTTGCAGCATTCCTCTCTATTCCGCTGGCTACTTATACAGATAAAGAGAAAAGAACAGCGGGAAAGAGACCGGAGCGCGAGGGGCGATTAACGTGAGCGTCTATGTCCTCCCTCTGTTTCACACATTTGAAATTCCTGAAACCATCGTAACACTAACGAAATCAAATTTTTCGAAAAATCACTCCCTCTTCAACAAAACGGATTTAAACGGAGCTGTACGTTCCGTGCGAATCTCTTTAAAAACAATCTCTGTTTGTCCTTACAAGATACAGTTAGTGCATACTGGCATTCACAAGCTCGTCCAGACAGTTTCTGAAACCATTTTGTATCAAATGTACTATTGGAAATTTTATTCATCAGATTTTGTAAAAGACGGTCTATCGGTGTAAAGTCTGGAGCATCCGATAGGTTCAAAAAAAACCCCACTCAAGTTCCTACAGGACGACTTTGACGGCCTTTGTTATGAGTGGCCTAACATCGTCCCGGGAAACGAACTTTGCCTTGTCTATTGGGTCTTTCCTATTGGGCAGTTTTGTTTATTCGATGATCAATTAGGCCATATACAGATCTATGTTGACCGTTTCATTTTTCTCTAGCGTTTCTCAATGTATAGGATTCTTATAACCTCGCCAAACACAAACCACAAGCTCTTCGGGATTGAAATCTGGCTTAAATCTAAGTTCAGGCGTGTCTCTTTGAACTACATGTTCCTAGTTAGTAAGGATTCAGGATATATATTTGTGTGTAAACCTTACAGATTCGGGATGTCTGATGATACGTCTCCTAGGCCAATTTACAAATTCTTGTCCGACAGTTAACTTTCAAAAGGTTTCTTTAGGTTGTTCTTACCGACTTCGCGTGGCCGACATAGGCGGCGTATGTCTTGTAATTCCAAATTTGAGTAGTTCTTTCAAGCACGGAGCCCACGATATACTCAGCCTAAATATTTCAAGCCGCTTTTGTAGCTTTTTGGCATTAGCAAAAAGAGAGATAGGCTGGGGGGGAAGGCCAACTTCTGATGAGTTGTCTATCATTATAGGATACGTTGAAGGCCATCCCGACACAAATATCGTTAATATAGGGAACTCTATAGCCGAATTAGAAAAATTGGCGTATCATAATTATTTTGAGTAATGTTAGTTTCTTCATTGAAGATTAACTCGTGTGACAGTCGGAACAGACTAAAAAAATGTCATCTTTTTAGATATTAGAGTTCAAGTCTTTTGGAGCACGTCAGAACTTCCGCGTCTGAAGTCTCTTTAGACTCTACTACTATCGGGGAAGCCATGAGGTGTGCACTCAGCCTCGAAGTCACGTGGGTCTCCATGGTGCCTTCGGTATTGTCCAAGCCGGGACGAACTAAGGTTGAAAAGCATGTGAGGCGCAAAAGGAACGTGTACTCTTTAGTACTGTTCGCATCACGAAAAGGCTGAACGTGAATTTTTGAGTCGCAATTTGATTCAATGGGTATCATAAGGCAATTGTTGACTACGTCGTAAAATTTTAGGAACTGTGACAGAGAAATTGAGCGATAAGGCGATAACCTTTTGTAATTCAATGATGAAGCTTGCGGTCACATGAATTTGCGAATTTATATGAGCGACACTTCACGAAGTTTATGTACGTTGTATTTACACATTCATAGTTACTGAAGAACAAGGGAAGGGGCAGTCCATTACCGAGTTGTAACGGCGAAACCATGGTTCCACGCTCATTTTTTGGTAGCTGAGTTTGTCGGTTGGGCTACCCAGCTGGGTAAAATACAATAAAATGTCGAGGTTGTATTTTTTTTTCTAAACCCGTTTCCTTAAAATCAAAACGGTACTGAGACTCTTAATAAAGAGACAACTATCGAATTTTCAACTAAGGCATTTACGCAAGTAGGCCTTCCATCTTCCCTGTGCCCAGAGAAAAAGAACGCGCTTTAGCTAAATAGAATACTGAAAAGGCATCTGATCTCTTACTTTGACCAGATTTTTGTTGCTTATTTTTATTTGTATGTTAGAGTTTACATTCGTAATCGAATTTTCAGTTCGGAAGCAAGAACTGAAAAAATCCATCAGCATTGTTCAGGATGTTCGAAATAAGCTGTTTCTTCAAAACAAAGAGGCCAAGATGCAAGGCCGTCATAAGTACGGGCCTACTCTTCTAAACTACAGTAATCAGGAGTGGGGAGGCTAGATACCGTTTCAGCCATTGGTGAAATATAGGGATTGAACGACTCAGGAATCGAACTAGCGACAAGTTTCAACAACCTGCTCGGTATACCGTGATGTATCAATGATATTTTTTTGTTTCCTTGCAGGTCATTGTAGTGCTCTAATTCTGAAAAATCAATATTACCGCAGCCGTCAGGCGTGCGGAGTGTCCAATAAAAAATATATGGGTAAATGATGATGATTTACATGTGTTTATCAGTGTTTCCTTCGGTACACAAACGAATGGAAAATATATTTGAATAGAAAGAGAGCATGCCTAATTGGAAAAACAGCGCCACGCATGAAGGACAGTCGCCTACTTTTATATCTGAAGATCCAAGCTTATTAACTTACTTATCAAATCTCGTACACAATCCGTACTATTCATCAATGTCGGACCTTACCCAACAAGTTCCTGTGATTTTTGTCAATTTAACCAAAAATGAGTTTAGAATGCCTAGTCTGAATTCGACATCTGACTTCAAACTCGCATAAGTTCCTGGTGCACTACCCCAGTTAGCAGGTTGCAGCGATTATCCTTATTGCTATTGTTACCTTCATTCTCTTTCGTTTCCTAATCTTCTTTAGTTAACTTTGGTTAATTTACTACATTATATTATTATCCAACTTCAGCAATTAGATCACATTGCTTTAACAATTTTGTAACTTTGATTTTTCGATATTTGGTTATTCCACTAATTTATTATCGTAACTATACTGTAGCCCTGTTCAAGATGTTCTACGCAATTGTCTTGATCATTTCGTACACTCATCGTTATAAGTCGTTACTTCTTGCAATTATTCAGCTATTTTGAAGCCTTAGTTTTGTAATTTCATACTAATGTTAGGCCGCTTGAGAAAGAAGAAACGAATGGTTTTTAGAAATTATCGCTGATTTTCTGGAGAAAATACTACTAGTGAGCTCATGGTTATTAACATGATGATTAAGTAGTTTCGAGAGCCCAACCTCCCTTTTGTACCTCGGTTAAAGAACTCCGAAAATACGCCATTTTCACACCATGATGGTTCACAAATTCACAATCACCGTAAAAAAAATTACCTAAAAGTGGCATATATGTAACAGAGTCTACAAGTAAGGTATCCGTTTTTAGTATGAAAAAGAATTTGTTTGTTCCGGCGCTTTTATTGCACGTTTCCTCTTCAAGCCAAATTTACACGCAAAGAATTGCAAACGTAGAGCAGTTTTCGGGTTGATAGACACATATATACGCACAAGTAAATTGCATGATGGTACGAAATTGCACAGTACTGACGGAGAGCTTCAAATATTCGCAGTCGGCTCGATTGTAACATATTACCCTCGGTACTTAAATAGTAAGCTGCGTCTTCCAATAAGATTGGGGAATTCTTGATAGTCCTTTCCTCCTAGGTTTGTATTCACTGAAATTTCAAGGACAAATCGGTAATATGGCTTTTTGCCGTTTCGGTGTCAAAAAAGCTGATTTCCTCAATCTACTTGTTTATTATAACAATCCTGTTGGTTCCAAATACATGTACTGCTAGGAGATATGGCATAATTATCTAACGGATCATATTGGCGGAGCGCAGAACAGATTCATACGTAGTGCCAGAAATTTGTGGTGCACAGGCCCATAATACAATTTTACGAGACATATCACATATGGTAGAGAAATTCCTAGCCGCTGTTTCCAACAATAATCGCAATCTCCGACGTAACCGAACCATCATCAAGATGAATTGAAGTTGCTCGTGCCGTGTTCAACGATTATAAATGGATGTACGAAAATTCTGCTTTAAAGCTAAAGCGGAGCGGTCGCAGCGGCGTTAATATGAGCTGGCTACATACTCCTAGCTTGACTTTGTCTGAATATTGGATGGCTGAACATAGCCATTAGTTGACAGATAGAAACGATATACCATAATAATAATCTGGTTTTAAACAATCGTAAAGGCAGCATTCACACTCCTGGAGCAGTCGCGTTCATAGAGATAATATAAAACAGAAGCCATATTACTTATTGACAGAAAAAAAAACGAGAATTTTAACATCAACCTAAAGGGATATGTAGTCCGATCAGAAAAGATGCTCTAGTACCCGCGAACGAAACCTGACCAGGGCTTAATTAGAATCTTAGAGATGGAGAATATGGTGAAAAATGCAGCCTTGGCCGGACAAAGCCTCAGCAGGCTTATAGTTAGAGGTACAGAACCAAGTGGGAGAAGGAGAAAGCTGCTTGTACTCAAGGGCAGACTCCATACTTCTTTACACGGCTACCGCTTAGGCAAAAACCATGAAAACAAACAGGAGCAAGGAACATTCAAAAAAAAAGACAGCGCGTGTTTGTTCTTCGGGCAAATGGAGCCTTCCTAACGATCTTCACCTTTGCCGTTATGCTGGTAAGCACAATGATACCACGACACCACAATGGTGCCATGAGACACCATAGTCAACAAGCGGGAAGAAATGTGTTAAATGCGAGAAAAGGCAACATGGATGGGAAAACATATTAGCGGCCGCTGCCTGGACTATAATGCTGATACTTGAAATTAGAGAGTAGTATGGAAAGAAGTGACCCACCTGCTGACCTAGGTCCTTACTGGTCACGAATATTTCCAAGTATATATTAATGGATTGGAAGAAATGCCAAGTAACCCGCACATCACATGAAACCCTGGAATATGCGACGACATAACTTACATTTTAAAACATTGCATACTCTTTGAAGAAGAACAGGCAGAAGTTGATAGAAGTTGCATGGGTCGCCCATTTAAGCCCTGCATTATGCTAAAATGAATGCCTTAGAATGAGCAGAATTGGACTATAATCCAATTCATATATATATATATATGATCTTCATTGCTGCTGCTACGGTAGCTTACAAAGGCTGCTAACAGATAATGCCAGGAAATATAGGTCTGTGTCGATCGATTGCATCGAAAGAAAGCTCATGAAATTTTGAACTTTACGACATATACAAAGCACTATAAAAACACTCGACTTACAAGATTTTAGATGAGTTATATTATTTCCTGAGAATATTACGCCGCAATAAAATTATGACTGGTAAATTTTGTTACAAGTACCTGCTTACTGGATTTGATCGAGAATGATCATAACATGTCGCTTTTTGATCTACTCTCCTGTGCATCAGGACTTATCGCTTCATACAATACTCCTTGCATCCTTGTATCCTTGACCTCCACATTTCTTTCTGCTTGATATCCTGCAAACTCCAGACGCGGTTGAAAGCGATGGCGTAAAGTAAAGAATTACTTTATTCAAAATGTCAAACATCCATAAATCTCTTCCACTTCATGCGTAATGTAGACTTGAAGTAAGTATGTTGTATAGTAAATGCAACCATTATAATTACCATATATATGTACCATAATAGCATATATGTCTTTTTACCAAATAATTTAACCCAAATAAATGTGTAAATTATGTCTATGAGGGCTAGGATATGAGAGAAGCTCTGAAACTCCGAGAAGGACTCAGCTGCAATTATTAAATAGTCGTTCGTTGACAGAAATATAATCGTTTCTCATACATGGTCGTCTTTGTGTTTTGCACATTATAATGGTTAAGCAATTGTAATGTAAATTTAAATTTTCTAACGGAAGTATTAGTTTTACAAAATATAAAAAGTCTCCTTATCGAATCATTAAACGGCAGCTTAGTTATCGCGAGAGAATTCCTTAAGCCGAGTTTAAATAATGTCAATTATATTTTCTCTTTTTTTTTTAAATTTTATTTCAAAATTATGTGAATGAAAAATCATCTATGTGAATATAGAGAATAGAGGACATTTTATGTGAATCGAATATTAATGAGACAACGTCTGGGCTAGATAGGGCTACGAATAATGCTTGCGATCTCTTTCTGCACCATCCAGAATATACGAGATGTATACATTCGTTGCAATAGGGCCAGCCGCTTTACAAATGTATTAAAAAGTACAATTATGTTTATCTCTATATAATACTAAAAGGCTGTGTCTGTTGTCCCCAGATCGCTCATGCAGAATGGCCTTTTTGAACTGACTGAGAAAAGGAGAATAACTGTATGGAAGAATGAAAGAACATGTGATATACTAGAAATTTGCTAAGTTCTTAAAGTATTCAATGAGGCGTAACGTTGAATCTTGGGGATAACTTCTGATTTTTCACATTCCTACCATTTAGCTTCAAAAGTTTTGACTCTTGCCAGAACGACTGGGACTTGGTGAAATACAGCTTATATTTAATTGGATCCCCACCCTTTTCCGAGGGTGGATGATTGTTCTCATAGGGTGTACTGCTTACTAAATTGATTTCTGAAATGGTCGAATCACATTAAAACAGACTAACAAAACATCTATAAATAAGGCTAACGCACTAAGTAGGCCAGTGGGATAGCTGTCGGTGCATACGGTAGTTTGCATTAGGCTGGACGTAATTTTGACCAATAAATGTACTTAAACAATATATGGAAAAGTTCTCAATCAATTTATTATGTATTACAGTTCGTAATGATAATGCAATGCGGCAGAAGATTTTCAAACAAAACAATCATTGTTTCTATAAACTGTCCAATTAAATTACAATAGTGCAGTGTTCCCCTTTTAAGCAATATTACATTTGCGGTCACAACAACCTCAAGCAGACGACGTTTACGCATCTTCGCAACTAACACTGGTCCAGGTTAACCAAAGGCACGGTTCAAAAAACTTGTCTATTTGACGCTACGTAGGATCTCGAACCCACTATGCCAAACCAGAAGAAAACCTCTTTACCTGAGCCCAGTCAGTTTACTGAGACGATCAAAGTGCAAAGCAATTGGCTACACTTGAATGCAGCAGTCTTTTGCGTAGTAATCTAATACAATGGGGTTAAAAAGAGAATTAGTGGATGGGACTTGGGGAAAAAGTATGGAACGTTCTATGTATTATATTACACCGCCCAAGATATTGAAAGTCTCCTTCTTCGACACTATTCATGACAGACAATGGGCGAAAGAAATAAAGAAAAAAATTCAGATCTACAATAGTAAGAATCTCGTGCGGCTAGCAATTTCATGATTGTTCAAAACTCGCTGTCTCAGGTGGTTGATTCGCGGCTCTAGGATAGGATCTGTAAACTAGACACAAAGCACTCTGCGGTGCCTGCAGTAGATCTTACAATGTTTTCTCGAAACCTCTTGACAGCAATTACTTACCGATCCTAGTGTCAGGATATTATAAGTATTTAGGTTCTTAAGAACCTGTACTCCTAAATCACGAATTTGTAGGAATGTACCATCTAATGGAAGCTAGAATTTTTCAAACTAACCGGTCCAATTCAAGGTGGATTGTCAACGGCTCCACGGCAAGAGTATACCTTGAAGAACGGTGTCACAAATCGTCTTTCGCGGAGCGCGCCACTCGGGAGACGTCATGTTTCTGTCTCAGGTCAGGCAGACGTTTGTTTTAGTTATATTATTATTCCAAAATAAATGCAAACTCCTTAGTAAAAAATATTGTTAGTCATCCTTAGATTTTAATTATGATTATACTAGATTGTGCAATAGGTAATGGCGGATATTTCGATGTTCTCCTAATCTGACCTTTGTTTATTCAGTTTTATATGCATTATAAAAGTACTTTTTCTCTTTCCTGAACCCGTGGTGATTTCATTGTGCAGTCAACAAAATTTTACCTTGAGTTCAGAATCCAAGGATGGGCGCTTCAGGTGCATTTTCAGCATCTGCTCTCTTCCGTTTTTTGCGGAGGCCATAACGCTGCTTAAGCAACTTAGAATATATATACCGCGTGTAACGAAAACTCTTGAAAATAACTGAGAGGGCTGCTTAAGATAATTTGCTAAGTTCGAACATGGAATCTTAGATCTGGAGACTGTGCCTTATTTCAATCGGCCGTCCGAAAAGTGTTGAATGGCAAAATAACTTATTGACAAGAAAGACTGCAAACACTCAAAGATCCTCTAGCATATCGAATGTATAGAATTTTATCAAAACTCGCTGTGCCCCATAGATTGGGTGAAGCACATAAAAACAACTTCTTGTTCTATGGAGCAAACAAAGAAATTGATAGCCACGGAAGATAGCCTAAACGCAGAGTTAAATCAGATCTTCATCCTTTTCCAAATCCATTATTTGCGTTTGATGGAACCGAAATAGTCTTACATACCACAGATTGCTTGCCGAGTATATGGCGGTAAACGGGAATCTGTATTTCGCCAAACTGCAGCGAGGAAATCAGGCTGTTCAACAAAAGAGACCTTATGAGCAAGGTAATGTCACCGCTCTCCTACACATGGTAAAGGTCGAGAAAACTAAGAACTCGAATGAGAAATCCTATTGCACCCACCATATCCTTAAATTTTGCACCATCAAACCACGATCGTTTCGGATACCTAGCAAGTGAAATTCGTACATTTGACAGTGCCAAGGATCTCGAAAACCGCCTGAGCGTGTTATACGACGCAAGAACTGAATATTTCTGGCGAGGCAGAATAAATAAATTGGTTAGGAGCTAGAAAAACATCACAGAGAGTGACCTCAAAATATTGGATAATACTGGAATAATGCAACATTAGTAAACGTTTGACGGTATATATATATATAATAAAGACGTGAATATTTAAATATTGTTCTATACGTCCCGATACTATTCGGGCAAAACCTATTTTATGTGACTAACGTGTTGTGCTTAATCTCGACAGGTGGACCTAGTTCCGACGACACAATTGCCCACTTATTCTCTATTTCTCTTATATTTCACTCTGAACTGACCCAAATTTTTATTGAACGGTACTACCAATATAAGTTTTTCCAAAGCACACACGGTCAATGAAGTTGAACTTACTCGTTACAAGAAGTTCTCGTACACATTGTTGCATCGTCCATATCAAAGAAAACAATACTAACTATTTAGCATCACCATCATCATCAGCAATAAAAGTGCATATTAATCTACGTGAGCCCACCAAGTGTGTACAGTTCCTCTGCAATATCACGGCTTTTTACAATAATGTTAAGGCAATCTTTCTTCAAAACAGACTCGAAGCTGAGGCGCTACGATGACGAAATTTCGCTCCCCCAACCTACCTCTCCCGTTCCCATTTGTGTTTAATGGGAGTACTTTTGTTTTACGTTCACCATTAAATTTTAGTATTTATTTATTACTTATTGTATATTCTAAATCTAGAGAATACACATGCTGGTCCCAAGGGTACTTAGCCCCAAACTGACAACGACGCAGAATTCATTTATATGCAGCACCGTATCGATTCGCAGAGATAAAGTTATGTTAACCTATTCCTTTTTCACTACTTCTTTTTGAATGAGTCATCTACGGCGGTAGTGCTCTTCCTCTAATCATCTGGGTCGCCCATATCGCACTTTGTGTGCGGCGTAGACGACTACTCCGAACCAGTACTTCGACCTGTTCTAAAATCAATACCTAGCGTAACAACGAGAAATGTAGCCAAAACTTATGTCATTCTTCATAGCAAGATGTTGAGCGCACTTCTTCGACAATAATGGATTATGACATTGATAGACTCACGGCAAGGTAAGCCATGATTACCTATCTGTAGCAGCTGGCATACTGTTGGTTCAATGACTTTTTTTGAGAAATGAGTCAACAGTTTCTGTGCCACCATATAGGGCTAGAAAAGCCTATATTTTTCCAACATCCAGCATAAATATTACGATATCTGTTTGTCAGTCTTAAGTGAACGATGAGAGGAAAAATACCATTTCAGACTTTTGATGGCAGAATGAAATACGTAGAACGTCACTACAGGCACTGATGGGTCGTAAGTAAAAGGGAATTTGGATGTGCTTTGGAATGCCTAGCACAACCAGGACATATAGTAAAAATACTTATAAATTAGCGGAATTCACTACATATTCATATAGCGGAATAAATACATAGTCTGGAAGATATCTTTTCTAATACGTATGAAGACATTGCTCGGTTTATGGCTGAGTTGGTAGCAAAGCTTATAGATAAGCCAATTTTTCATTAACTGATTCTGCACATGTTCGAAAAAACTTTTTACGGAGCCAATTCTTTCAGCATAATATAATATCATTTGAAGCTCGTGTTATTAAATTAAAGCGAAGCATTGAATGAGGAAAAAAGCGAAAATTCGTTTCTCGCTAACCATGTCCATGACAGATGAAAACATCTGTGTTGTATTCTTAGAAACAGTTCGCACAACTACTATCAGCATAAACGCTACTATAGTACTCTGTCACCACCCATCTTCTCTAATCGTCAAGTCTAGTCATTTGTTGCCTCGTTGTATTAAACATTTTAGTTTGATTGTCTCACTAACAAACTGGCGTTCCGATGAAGGCTTTCTTCCCCATTACTTTCACCAATCATCGGAAGGTTCCACCACCACTCACCTTTTAGCACCAGAAATAGTCAGAAATAGAAGATTTTTTTGCTTTGGTTTTATTTCAATTTATAGTCGTAGATAGCTAAAGACATGATATATTAATTTTATTTGTTGGAAGTATGTAGTTCAATCGTTCAATCGAATTTCGAGAGTGAAACAGGTCCGAAAATCCTAGTATTACACTGATGAATCGATTTTTATCGCCTGGTGCTGTTTTTGGCATACGCGCAGACTCGAGTTACTGGGCTACACACTAGCTCGCTGTCCTCTCAACATATTCCTCGGCAGATCGACACGTTGCTTAGCCAATTTCTACAGATTCAATTCATTCATCGTTTAGATATCTAGATCTGTTTTATCGTAGAAATATTGTCCACGTCGATAACGTTGTGCCCACTTGGCCCCTAACAATGGCGCTTCTGTGATTGTAGAAACATTTCGGGTTTTACTTCCGGCACTGCCATTCAGCATTGCTTCAAACTCCCGGCCCTTCCAAGACGAGACAGTGTCGACGGTCAGCTCCCCGTTTAAATTATTTCACATGTGCATAGCACTACAAGGCAAACGCGTTACAACTGAACTACTTATTCGTTGTCTGTACCATGCACAATTCACTTTTGCGTACTAGCTGAACAAAGTAGTACTATATGTTATAAGAGAAGGAAAAGGCTTGCGCCACCGAATTAATCCGTTAAACCATTTTCCCAGAGCAATGTAATTCTGAGTGAAGGCTACCATCCCTCGAAGTTAAACTATATATATAATACAAACCGACTATAATACAAACTATATATAATCTATGGCGCACTCATTTCTCGGTCATTTTGCTTATTACCACCGTGCTTCTCTTTGAACCGAGCAAATCAGTTATTTTTGTTTCATCGAGCATCCAGGCCCAGCAAAAGGTACTCCAAAAAGCCTCCAAAACTGTTTCTGTAGGCGCCTTTCATTCAGAGCTTTTTTTTTTTTTACCAATTCTTATTTTTCCTTTATTTTTGATTTTCTCTTTCTATTTTACCTATTGTGGGTTTATACAATGTGAGTAGCTGTTCCCTACACCTTTTGGGTAGTATTTGCAGGTAAAATCATTGTTTTATAAAGCTCTCATAATTTGCAAGAAACTAAATTAAAAATTAACTCTTTTGAATTATCCACAGAAATTCGTTATTAGCATTTTAACTCTGATTCTCTTTCAATCGAGGTATTTTTCGGTTCCTTTAATTTTAAGAAAAGCCATCTCGACTACATTTATTTTCCATAATATTGTTCGTGGCATGTTTAACGAGGACGCTGTGCCGTTAGTTCTGCAACGTTTCACTATTTTTAGACCTGGATCATGGGCACATTTTGAATCTGATTACGTTTCATAGGGTGGCCTAAGTCTGGCCGTCACACGTACGACGATGTATTCAACTGCAATCGATGCCGATTTTATCTCCTGCCATTAGCCATCTAAATAATATCTTGCCTATATCCATAAAAATTTTCTTTACTTCGCTTTTCCTGCACTTAATGTGCAACGTCGAACAGGTAGCGTGCTTCGATGACAAGCATCCAAAGAATTAAGCTTCATCGAAAGCCAGCGTATTGTTTGTTGCCTACGAAAATTGTAGCTTCCCACTTGGTGTGGCACTAGCTGCCACCCGTTCGCCTCAGACAATATGTCATTTGATTTCTAATTACCAATTAAATTTTTGATAATGAAAAGATGAACTTGCTAGGCAAATTTTCCACCACCATACCATAAAATTTTTGACAAGACTAAACAACTTATTGATGAGAATTCTCAAATGCTGCATCGACACCCCACTATCGCAAAAAAAGAGAAGAAGTGAGAAATTATCGTGAAAGAGGCTGGAGTAACTTCAATGCATCCGTCAACAGCCTAAGTGAAATGGTGTTTTATTTCGGCTGTCATTGGAGTTGGCCAGAACTGGCGCCACAACAAGACATTTTAATACGCTAATAAAATAAAAACTTATTAAGTTTTGTTAAAAAAGATTAATTGTGAAATAAGTTTCACGGTACATACGATACTGTTATCATTGCGACTGCATTCATTTTTTTTTTATTTAAGCTTTATTTTTAAGATAAGAGGATCCCAAAAAGACCCTTATGACTCCAAGAAAAAAGACATTATGAACCTTACGCGTATTTTAATTATTCGAACTAAAAATTTTCCGACTCTCAGCAATAGCATAAATTTGTCAGTTATGAACATCATAACCATTAGTACTGCGAAAGTGTTTCAGTATTAAATGCTATCTTGAACAACTAGTGAGCGCTAGTTTTGCGCAGCACTAACATGCTTTGACATGAGCAAAAAAAAAGTATGTTATTTCGTAAATATCGGGTAATTAAACATGTGTAATAAAAACGTTTCGAACTGATGACGCTGTGTCGCTGTAGACATCTCGTTGATAACTGTGGTATTTGAGACCGATCCCGTCGCAGGCTCGTCAAGAGGCTGTGATATGAAGTTCACTGTCGGGGCGGCTGAGCGTTCTGCCACTGAGGTACCTGATGAAAGCCACCAAACTGTGATGATCAGCACAAAAACGCTAGACCTCTCTCGTATGGTGGTTATCAAAAAAGACAAAGCGACACGAAAACCAGCCTTGTTACATAGTCACAGCCACTCAAGAGCAGGCGCCTGAGAAACACGCTTTACAGCGACCACAGAAAACAGTTTCATAAATGTCTTTCCAAACCCTAGTTGTTGCCTTCATTGAAGGAGTTTTTTCGCGCGAAAGAATATCTAGACACTATTGGAGACGACGGTAGGGGATGAAAAGGCTGATCTCGAAGGCTCATCAAAGGTGGCTGTGATGTGAATGATCAAAGGCCATTAGGCAACACTTCACAACCACTTGATGGCCGCCGAGAACCGCTGCATGTGGTGAATGAGAGTGGCAGACGGAAGTGTTGATGTGCACGTCGGATATGTTCGAACCTATTCCGAAGAAAAAAGGTACCGGAGCTTGCTGATCTCAAATCAGTCAGGAACAACTATAATGGCAGAAATAAAATCGGCATTATCATTTGACTGCGCTTAATGCTTAGATAGGGTATGATGTTTAAGATTGGGCCGTAATATTATTCAACTTCGCAATCAACGGAGTAGTTACGGATGGATAAAAAAGTATGGCCCATTTACCAAAGGTATTCGTCTGTTGGTTTGTTTTCCCTAAAAATATCTACGCACTTGCTTCGCTCCATTTTTGCGAGCGGACGACGCAATTTCACTTCGGAGTATATTACGTCGTATATACCGTAACCTGATGATTTCTAATGGCAATTTTCTTTTCCTTTTTACTTTGTTGTCATTATCACATCGACAGAATACCACAATGGTAGAATTAATATCATCGCCAGCGCTGAGTTCAAGCCTCATGAATTGCCTTTTACCTAATACGAACTGAAGAAATGATAACTTTAGCTATATATATTTCTATCAACAAACAGGTGAAATTCCACGAGCATACCTTTTATAGATATACTAATAATAGATTACCGTCATACTACTCTTCCTTGTTCGTGCCTCACCTGCATATAAACTGACGTCCGATGAATGACGTAATCGATGGTAGGTGCTCAGCCGACTCGAGTCAATAGGAGTTGTGGAAATATCGACATTTGGGTCGGGCACTGATGCTGCAACCCGACCCACCAGTGTGCTCCTTACAGGCATTAAGGATGACGCATTCCTAATCATCAGGATTCCCCAAAAGCCGCACGTTCATACGTTGCCGACCACGCTTTTCATCTCACGACCCGCTGGTCAAATAAATCTAACAACTCAATAACTGTAGCAAGTAGAATCACTACCAATCATCGTGGTCTCGCCCGGTGTAATAATCGAAGATCTGTCTCCGTCTAGGCGCGCAAATTACGTAACGTGAGCAATACTGCTTTTGCTGTGGTCGCTCCTCTCAGAAAATCCTCGCTATCAGTTCATGTTTACATTCGATAGCTGCTAACGTGGTGTGCATACACGACCCATGAGGGCGGCGCGAGGGCGCATGTTGGTAGAGCGTTCTTACCTACTCATGTTCGTTTTTTTCACTTTACGCCTAGTTTCAATGCCATATATTCCTTAACTGATGCTCGCTTCGAAACACCCCCAAGAAAATAACCCGAAATATGCAATGCGAAGTCGTGTGTAGAAGTCGTCGAAAAAGCAATTTAATACTAGACCAGCCATTACAGGTACATAATTGGATAATTTGGCACAGAAGTAGAGTTTCCTGCATGAATAGAGAATTGACGCCTTCGAACAATACCATAGAACCAAAATAGCCAACGAATTTTGCCAATAAAGTCTTAATGACCATTGTGATGTACAACCGCCAAATGAGTAAATGGGGTCCAATGGCGGACACAGAGGCCGCCATCACCGCCTCGTGAGAACGGTAATCACTATCCGATAATATTTTTACGTCTCGATTGGTCGATACAAAAAGTTGCACGCACGTAGCTAGAGCACATCAGTCGCTCTTATTAAAAATCCCACAATACACGCAAATCTAAGCTACAAAAAACTCACGATTTACTTACTTTTCCCAATGGCGCACAGAAGAATTCAGCGACCAGCTCAACGACGTTGCTGCCTCGCCACTGGCGTCTAACCAACCACGCCATGCCGTGGTGATCAGAATAGTAGAATAACACAAACTGTGTCTGCTGCTGATCAAACGCGTTGTTAAAAACTGTGATTCTTCCTGGCTACAATGTCGCATTGACGGGCGGTTCTCAGGGAGGAGCGCGCGAAATTTAAATACAACACTCCACTAATGCTATCCTTACCGCGCCCTAGATCTGTGTTCTCATGACAGTGCAATTATAATGTACTTGCATAATAAAGTTTAGGACACGCAAAGTGATCTAGGCTCGAAATCGGCGGATAGACATACTTTGTTTCGTGCTGGGGGCCAGCCTTCTGAAGTAAAGCTTAACCAAGGCAGTGGCAAAAATAAACTTTTAAACATCTATTTGTGCACCATGTAAAACATTATCAACCATGCATAATTGGGATGGAACCATAATTTATCGTGATGCTTCTAGTAATAGATATAGAGTATAAAGGTGCATACGTATTTTTGAATAAGCATATAAAACAATCGAATGTCTTATTTCTTCATTCTACGTTTATTACAAAATATTGCTTTTTTTTCGGTCGAGCGGGCTTAAGATATAGGCAGAATAAGAAAACTACCGAAGTCAATATATATGAATTTCAGTCCTCAAAAATCTCAGAAATGTTTGATCACAAGAGAATAATTTTTCAAGTATTGTCTTTTTAAGTTTGACCTATTTCCTTTGGCATCTATCTTCTTTCTTAAATTTTAGACGCTTTAATTAATATAATCTGATTGAGAAAAGCTGTTATTTACCCCAAGTTTTAGTCTACTCCCTACGGTAATTATCAATAATGCGGCAACGATTACATGCTATATATCTTCTTATCTGTATATCTATCATTTAGTAGTACTGAACATATCTAGATTTCTTTATTGACATTAGGTACTCTAGTTGATATACAACAGTTGATATACTCATAACAGTATGTCCATATAGAGCATTTGAGAAGAACTAATCTTTGCTGTAAAAACTTTTTTTTTTTAGCTTTTATATATCTTTTATATAGTGAAATTAAGCTAGTCGTATAAGCAAAGGTAGCGAATAAGGGCAATATCAGGCAATTAAATCAATTGATTATCAGTCGGTTGCCAAATCCTCTTGCCAGTGTATGGGGAGTTTATAAAAAGTCAGTTGTAATTAAACTAATGCGTCATGGTTTGCCGCACAAAAGTCATAACATTATATATATATTGTCATAAACACTGTTCAATGAACTAGAACTTCCTGTTTGCTCTTTCTTTTCAGGGTGTAATTAGTTGGCAATAATGAGTGATCTAAGACTAATTTCTGTACAAAAAAAAATCATTTTTAATACGCTATTGGAAGTGTGAACTGTACCAACCAAAAAAGCTGAAATTATTGCAAAACGTCTTAAAAATCCGAAGATTATCAAGTCATCACATATAGGCGATCAGCTAAACAAGTGTCTGTCGCATTTTATGACATTGTAAATGAAAAAGTTACAGTCCAGTGCTGCATGCTATCAGCGAAAATACTTCCGACTGGAACGCTCTAGCGAAGGGAGCTTGAGAAATCTAAACAGGATTCATATTTTTTGTTTGAAATTCTTTGAAACGATGAAGCTGCATTCTAATTAAATTGCAAGTGACCTTATTGCAATTCCACATGCTACACATGAAGACTATGCAAATTTAGTAGAACTTACAATGTGGCGAGATACTTCAAGCAAAGTATTAATTTAATCATTCTTTTTTTTACAGTACAGTTATTGGTGACAATTACTTGAATTTACTGAAGAAATCTGTTTTACCACGTATCTGGGAGGACTTCGGTAAAGATGATAGTTTTTTTTACAGCACGATGAACCGCTTGCACATTATCATCTTGACGAGAATCATTAAAATATGTGACGTAGACAACGAGGCCTTACAGAATAACCTACTTATTTACTAAACCTGATGCCAATGGAGTTTTTTTATGCGGGTACCTTACATATAGTCTACGCTAAAAGACCGGCGGAACATCAACCTTTAAAAGCCAAAATTAAGTCAAAACGCACCACTACTTCAACTGAAATGTTTATCGAAGTTTGTGAATTAATAGCCCATCGTTATAAACAATGACAATTCGTCATGGTAAGCAACTATCATCTAATCATCTATCCGAGCCAAACGAACCGCTACCAAAACTAAAATTTTCCTTTTTTATTCCCGAAATCGATGGTCTCGTTATTGCGTGTCTCGTTCTCACGCAGCTTTTGAAGAATACGAAACGGACTTCCATTAGATGAACTAAAAATTCTCATTAGGTCTACACTACAGGGCTTTAAAATTAATTAGAATGGCTTACAATCCCATTTTTAATGCACGCGGGCTTCTAAAACAAGCATTTATAGTTTCTTTTTAGACTACATAATATCAATTACCAGTAAGTTCGTTCAGATGAGCTGTACTGATCATCTTTTTGAATTTTTTTGCGCTTTTTGATTTTTCCGTTGTTTGGAATTCGTGCAGTTTTAAGACGCTTGATCTTTCATTGTCGTAAAATTTACTTCCATTGACATTTTATATGTGTATCACATTTGAGTGACACTTAACTGATCCCACTACCGCTTGATACACGGTTGCTGTTAAATGAATTGCAGATTGACGAAAGAATGTTTTGAGAATAAAATTTCTTGTCAGTGGTTGAAGTTGCACGCTGGTAATGTTAAACATTAGCATCAACAATGACATCTCTATCATATATGGGAAGTTTCATTTAAATATCTGTTGTTATTTACAGACTTTGAAGTAAAGCGTATAAAAGTAGTTTGGATGCGCCTAAAAAAATTTTATCATACGTATGTTAGGATTTTTTTATAGAAATATTCAAGAAGTTTCTTTTGCAAGATCACACGTATAGCAAATTAAAGGAATTGGCATCAAACAAAACTAGACTTCTTAATAAATATTTTATCGTCTGTTATAGCCTAATACTACCCTTTGCGAATATTCTGCGTGCGATTATAATCCCAAACTATTGATATAGAGAAGACAACTTTATTGGTGTCCACGTTTCTTTAGTAAAGATCTAATTACAATTTAGTAGTAACGTATTAAGGTATATCATAGCATATAGCTATCTATTTATTGATTTATATTTTATTTAAAACTATACAACCTCCAAGGTTTCCTCCTTGTATTACGCTCGACGTCCGGTCTGTTATATTTTCCCATTTGTAAGTTGTATTGTAATCACTGCAAATACGCTGAGGCTATTTATTTATCTATTGCACTACCTACTCGTATGTAGCGACTATATATGTAAGAAAAGAAGACCGCTTCCTTTTAACTCCGACCAAGGTCCAATTTTGCGCTGTTTTCCCATTGTGCTTTATAAGCATCGCTCTATCGTGCTTAGGCACGCTTATACATATCCAAACCAACTAAATTTGTCCATTGTGTTCATAGTTATAAACTGCAGTTGTACCTTATGAACTAACCTGATAAGTATATTATCAGTCAATGGTCATTAAACCGGCGGTAGAAATAGCCTTCAATGGCCCTGAGCTAATGCTAAATTTTGTTGATAACAATCTCTTGGTGCAACAATTAGAAATGTTATTAAACTGAACAATAGTACGGCTGATCTTGTCAATAGTTTCGTGTTTAGTATTACTTTCGGTAACAGTTATATCAAGTAAGAGTTCATGCTGTCACATTCTATTTTTCTATCTCCCTCTAATTATTCATTTCGCCTATATTTTTTTTCTGTTTTTTTTTTACCATATGTCATGTTATATCAGCATATATCACAATAATAACGCGACCGATGCCGCATTGAAGTCGACTAGAAAATAGATTATTTCCATCTATTATGTTCCGGATTTTCATATTTAATGAGTGTTTTTGGGGGTGCATTTACACTAAAAGCAAAGCAACCGGCTTCAAAGTCTTATTTCGAAATTTTTTTTTCTCGAAAAAAATTTATGGAGAAGTCACGTGCTAGCTATCTGGGCAATAAAGTTTTTTTCAATATTCATATGGCTGCTTGATTTATGAAGTTTCTAATTGAAAAAAAAGAACTTTTAAAGGCATTCTTTCACGAGTTGTTTGCTACGATATAACTGTATTAAATAAGCTCCAGCGCATACCGTCTTAAAGCGCGTGTTCATACGTCTGAACATCGAGGTTTGCAGGGCGTTATGTTGCCATACATTAGATTACGATAAGCCAGATCGTTTGCATTAGATCGCGTATTAATAAAAAGCATCTTCTCCAACCAGCCCTTGTCAACTTGTTTGACATTTTTTTCTATTCGTAATTGCGTCTATAAGTGCTATTTTTCTCTGAAGTAGAAATAGATATGCAAAGCAGCATTGCTCAAATCCCTGCTATATAATTTAACTTCGATGTTCTTCTAAAAAACATCAGTTAAGGGGGCGGTGTAGTTGAAGAATTTTCTACTTTATAACCTAGATGCAAAAAATCATACATCATATTTCTTAAGCACTTTGATACGATGTTTATCATGCGTAGAGAAGCTCTGTAATTAAGATACAGATCTCCTGCCAATACCACATATCCGTGAATAATTACTGAGGTGATATTATCGGCTACCTAAAAATTCACCATTAGGGACGAAAGGTCCTAAAACGACTGAATACGAGGCGTCGGTCTTCCAGACAAAAAAAAAAACGACCAAAAAATGAACACTTGGTCTACTCGGCAAATACTCTTGTAGCTATCGAAAGTGGTAGAAGAGATCCTTATCTCTAGTGTCCTTATGACCAATGATAGCGGTTAATACGTTATCTGCTAACCACTCATCTGATTAATTATCTCACATACAGGCGTTCACACACGAGCCTGCACGCCTCAATTATAAAACACAGCAAACGACAGTGGTTGACTATCAGCAGTTGTTGCAGAAACAGTTTTTCACGATACCTTTTTTTGCATATTCGCCGCCTTTCATGCAGTAATTAGGTAGTTTTCTAACCCCTCCGACATCCATGCAATTTGTTCATGACCCATTCTTCTAACTCCTATCCCTGTTATCATTATCAACAATAATAATTTTACTGGTATATGCACTATCCACATCTCATTAGCATGTGCACATCACACTTAACCGTCACCAGCGGTAACTTTCGTTATTATTATTACTGTTATCATCTTCGTCATTATTATTTCCATTATCATCATCATATTATTACTACTACTACAAGTACTGCTTTTATGATATCTCTTTATATCTCTCGCTCTGCGTCGTGCACACTAATCTTTGCTTTTTTCGTCCATATAACAGGAGCAACACTTTTGAATCTTGCAAATAAGCTTTTTCTCTCTCGCTGTCATTACGAGGACTACAACAACGTCGTATCATCACGACAATGTAGTTACGAATTGTTACATACATGTTGCAACGGCCAGGTTCCTAATAACTTAATGCAGTAAAAGAATTTCTTTCCACATCCAACCAGCCTCCTCATCATGCTGAATCTCTAAATGTCGTTCCTTGTCTTTAGGCCTTGTAACTTCTCAAGTCATTGTACCCTACTAGATGGTCATTTCATCTTGATTTTATTTCCTAATTAGGTCAGGGTACACAGTTTGTTAGATAGTGCAAAAACCGCACAGTGATGTCAGCGAATGCTCAACAGTTGACAACTATTGGTGCCCCATAGGTTGGCGCTAGACTTTTCTTTCTTGTCTCCAGCCACCTCTAATTTGCATTTTGAGTGTTGGGATCGCGATTTGTAGAAATACAGGCTACAGTAGACAGACACAAAGGAGTACTTTTGCTTTACTCCGTACCTATTGTTGCGGCGCATTGTTGTTATCAGGAATTAGACTGACGAGAAAGGCGTGCAAAAGACTGGCTGCTGCTGCAAGTGGACTCTGGGGCGGAGTGGCGTTTGAAGCGGCAGCAACAGCTGGGCCATCACCACCCATCGCGCGCGGATTCTCACCGTCCATCGCTGCCTGAAGTCTCTCAATATCTAAAATTTAAAAAAAAAGCTTGTGCTTTTTTATGTTTGTAAACTATGGTACGCATAATTGAAATTTGATAATGTTTACCGCTGAATCGCTCGAAAGCATTGTACTCAAAGAATGCAACGTGATGACTCGATAGTGTATAATTAAGACACTCCTTGTAAAGGAA